>NC_134404.1:93257736-93477736 GCF_038048845.1 Mixophyes fleayi | reverse complement strand
AGTACTTGGGGATATACATAACGGATCATTATAAACAAATATATGCTACTAACTTTCCCTGTTTGACTGTTGGACTTGATTAAGCGTGATCTAGGGACCTAGGACAAATTGCATATCTCCTGGAATGCGCAGATAACAGCTGTAAAAATTAATCTGTTGCCGAGAATTCTCTACTTATTCCAGACTCTGCCGGTCCTTGTTCCCTCCTCAATGTTTCAGACCATGCAGAAACAGATCACCCGTTTTAATTGGGCCGGTAGACGCCCTAGTGTGCGAGCCAGTTCACTATATATCGCCAGGCCTTAGACGGGGGTCTGATACTCCCGAACATCTCTAAATACTCTGTGGCCACTCATCTCACTCAGCTGGTCCTTTTTCACTTATCACCTGCAACACAACTCTGGGTCAATATCGAGGCCACCTTTCCTCAGCTGGCTTCCCCTTACACTCTTTTGTGAATATCTATCAAACACCACCCCCCCTTTCTTTTTACTTCCCTCCACTAACCGTTTCTCTTTCCAGATTTGGGACCTCAGCACCCGTACATTGCATTTAGCAAAGAATCCTGATATTATGTTTCTCCCCTGGGATAACCCCGCATTTTCTCCAGGGCTACAACACTCAACCTTTAAACTTTGGTTTCGACAAGGTCTTCGGTTTCTCCAATCTATAGCACCCATGCAAATTTTTCCAGAATTTGCAGGCCTCCAATGACACTTTAGCATACCCATGGCCGTTTCTACCAGTATCTTCAACCTTTAAACTTTGGTTTCGACAAGGTCTTCGGTTTCTCCAATCTATAGCACCCATGCAAATTTTTCCAGAATTTGCAGGCCTCCAATGACACTTTAGCATTCCCCATGGCCGTTTCTACCAGTATCTTCAACTTCGCCACCTCTAGTGTTCTATCCCGGCATTTAAGATGCTCCAGCAAATTATACCCATAAAATCCTTCTGTATGGGCAAATCCCTCCCAACTGGATTAATCTCTACTTTTTAACGTTTATTGGTGGTATTTCGTCAACCAGCCAAAGATTATTATGAATTGAAATGGGAAGAAGACTTGTCGATGAATTGGACGTTGATCTAAGATCAGGACGCGAGTTGCTAAGTGCTCCATCTGTGTGCACACTAAAGAGAATTCATATAATTTATTCTACAGATGGTACCTGGTCCCCACCCGCTTACAAGATATATATCCTGCTTCCTCTAAGCTTTGCTGGAGACTCTGTGGCCTGGATGGTTCTTTCATCACATTTGGTGGTCCTGCCCCAAGATCACAAGGTTCTGGCAAAGTCACAATCTGATTCGTAACATTACCACTTTGATTCTATCTCGTTGCCCTTCTAACTCTCTCTTACATAGACAAATGACTGATGTTGATAAGTACACATTGGCACATACGGGCCACATACTCAATGCCACCAAGTGTGTCATTCGAGCTGCCTGGAAAAAACCTGAGGCCCCTGCTCTCCCAGAAATGAGAGTACCATTGTGAGTACATCACAAGTAAGATTAATGACGGACCTAAGAAATTCCATGCCATTTGGAGTCCATGGCTTTCTTATCATGGATCAGATGTTGGGCGACCCTCTTGATGCACTGATTGGGGAAGTTGGCCTCTTTGATAGCCTGCAGGCTTTATGTATGACACCCTGCATGGCGCCAGACCTGGATTTCCCCCTCCCCTTCCTTCCCTGCTAACATGTGCCTTCTTCTCCTTCCCAGCTTAAGGTCTTTTCTTAGACCTCTAGCCCTCCCTCCATCCCTGTTCCTTTCCTTCTTTTCCTTTTCCTCCCATTTCCAATGTTACTTTTCCTGACTGTTGATTGTTTTCAACTAGTTTATCCTTACATTGTAAAAATGCTGTATAAATCCTAACAAAATATGTTTAAAAAAAAATGAGTTAATCAAAGAAATAGTAGCCTCACCCTGGGATCAAGAAACTGATGGTGCTGTCCAGGACACTTCTTCTTAAAAACCTCAGATGTTAGCATGACAAAGGGGTTACATGACTGTGATCTCTGCTTATCTACCTATGCTAAGTATATACTATTTAATCACTTAACTGCTGTCTGTTTTAATTGCTAGTAGTTTCTTATAGTCACTCAATTAATCACTGGTATTATTTGAACATACTTTCCACTGGAACAGCTCTGTGAGGAACAGAAGGGGTGTGTTGGGGAATGGTGAAATTGCTTAGCTTAGAGGTTTACTATACCTGATTTCCTTGGAGATTCGTCTTTGGATGTGATAGGTGTGGGCATCAATTATCCTTGTAGGTACTTATCAGTTTTTCTTGTTGTATGTACCAGTTTCCCTTCTCCTTTTTCATTGTACATTTTTTTCTTTGTTCTCTTTCTCTCTCTCTATCCTTCACTTCCTCATTTTATTTTGCTTCCCTGTTTTGTGGTCTTCCATGCCAACAATCCTGCAGAGGGATGAGAAGAAATAATAGCAGGGGGTAGGGGGAAGAAAAAGGGTGAAGTGGAGAGGGATAACTGGATTGTGAGTAATAGTGCAATGGGTAATGTTTATAGGTGGGTGGAATCTAATATGTGTTGTGAGTTCTGCTATGAGAAAAAGTGACAGGGTGTATTAGATGGCAATGTGAAGGAAAAACTGGATGGAGTTGTATGAGGGGGGATCATGATACTAGCTGGAGAGAAGGGAGAGGAGCTGTAGAAGCTATAGAATATAAAGCTATAGGGTATGATGTGGGTTGATTAAGTTGGAGAGAATGTATTAAATTAGTGAGGTGTGCAGGAAGAATAATTATCAATGGGAAGGAATAGGAAGTAGGCAGAGTGGATAGGTTTAGATGAAAAAGGAAATGGAAAGGAAAATGATAATGCGATACCCCCATATATCCCACAATTTGCCCAAGCCATTTTTCTCTTGTTTGTGTAGTCTTTACTTTTATTTTTTTTAATTTTGGCATTCCCATATCCAGGGCCGCCTTCAGCAATCATGGGGCCCAGTACGGGCCCCCCGTGTCCCCCGGCCCCCCCGATGAGTGCTTTCCCCATGAGCAACAGCAACACATACTTACCTGGGGCCCCACTGGTCTCCGCTACTCTGTCTTCAACCTGGTAAGTCTGTGCTGCGCTGTTGTACCGGGCCCCCTGGTGAGCCCGGGCCCGGTACTACAGTACCCCCCGTACCCCCCTGATGGCGGCCCTGCCCATATCCTCATAAATTTCAATAGAAATTGAATATTAAAAACAAGAGCATATAAAACATGTTTACTTCGGGAAGTTGCTGATTTCTAGCAGCCAGTGTCCTGGTGAACAACAATACATCTCCTGTTGATTTTTGTAGCGAAGAGATGCAATATCAATATCATTTATTATTATTACTATTAGTAGAAGCAAGTCAATAGTTAAAATGTATCTGTTATATTTCTAATATACGACTGAGTAATAATAAATTCACAAGTGACAATAAAGTCTGAATGCTGTACTGTAAGTTTCATTGCATGGTGTAGAGCAAATGAGTAGCTTTACTAGCATAAGTGCTGTGCAATTACTTTTTGAAAAATAGAATAATTCAGTCATTCAATAACTTGTGAAGATTAAATATATGAGATCCATTGAATTCTGTTCAGAAACTTCAACATAATAAAACATTAACCAAACTGCTTGAAGGCATTTATCTCATCAGGAACATTATAAAATACTTAATTTTCGGATGTCATTGGCTACTGAACTTAAACAGTGTCACTCTTGGCTAGAACTACTAATTATTTCTTACATTGTGTGAAAAAAATTATTTGTTGTTCATCAGTGAAAACAGAAACATTTATATTAGCTCCAGAAATGTAACATTGTTCATTTTTGTGTTTAATTAAATTTGATTAATCTAACATACTTTAGGGATTCCAAAAAAATATTTTTATAATTACGTTGTTATGGCATCATGATCCCATAGTCATTATCGTAGGACCCCGTAGGTCTATTGATAACTTAACCCAAATAACAATGTAAATATGAAAATACAAATGTATCCTTTCCTGCCAACTAACAGAACTGCCCAACTCAATACTTGATGACACAAACTAATGAATAGTTATTTCTTGGCCAACATTCAAAGGCCATGACCGTCATTTCTCCAGCCTCTTAAAGCTAAACAATACACCATCCTCCGGATCCATCCAGTGACTGTCAGTTGAGAAGATTCTGCAACTATGGAGAAA
Organism: Mixophyes fleayi; assembly: GCF_038048845.1. Classification (NCBI taxonomy): domain Eukaryota; kingdom Metazoa; phylum Chordata; class Amphibia; order Anura; family Limnodynastidae; genus Mixophyes; species Mixophyes fleayi. Next base: position 93,473,541 of record NC_134404.1, on the reverse strand, counting down.
AGCACTAAAAACAAAACAAAATTAATTAAACTGAAACAAGAGTAGTAAGTTCAACAATACACCATAGGATGTATACACTTTTAATGGCGAACTGTCAGTACATAAAGTATATGTTTATTATATGTATAATACATGGCAATAGATCTAGTCCATTGAAATTTCTGTAAATAATATTTATATAGTCAGTCACAGTAGGAGGTACATTATTCCTTATATTTTGTGCCAACAATTTAGTAAGAGCTAAAAGTCACTGAATAGGGTGATGGGCCACCCTCTGCTGCCACTATAGCCTGTATACATTGTGACATTTACTCTACCAATGTCTGTAATTATTAGAGATGGGCGGGTCCGGTTCTCCGAGAACCGAACCCACCCGAACTTTGGGTATCCGAGCACCGAGCTGAGCAGCTCGGTACTCTCCCGCCCATTCCGAATCCAAATCGAGGCCGAACGTCATTGTGACGTTGTCGGATCTCGGGACTCGGTTCTCGCGATACTTCAACTTTATAAATACACGCCTCCACAGCAATCCATCGCCATTTGACAGAGGGAGAGAGCAGGGTGTAGTCATAGGCTAATTAGAGCAGGGACAGAGAATACAATATTGTTCTTGCAATTGCTCTAACCAAAATCGCTAGTGCAGAGAGGAGGATAGAGGTTTATTATTTTTTCTTCATATTTGGCACTCCCCAGCGCTTTTGGGGTGTCCCCTATAATTGTGCATTAATATTTCTGGCTGTCAAAAGTCATATCTGTCAGCAGTATCTACTAAATAATTTTTAGCACTCCTCAGTGTTTTTGGGGTGTCCTCCCTAATTGTGCATTAATATTTCTGGCTGTCAAAAGTCATATCTGTCAGCAGTATCTACTAAATAATTTTTAGCACTCCTCAGTGTTTTTGGGGTGTCCTCCCTAATTGTGCATTAATATTTCTGGCTGTCAAAAGTCATATCTGTCAGCAGTATCTACTAAATAATTTTTAGCACACCTCAGTGTTTTTGGAGTGTCCTCCCTAATTGTGCATTAATATTTCTGGCTGTCAAAAGTCATATCTGTCAGCAGTATCTACTAAATAATTTTTAGCACTCCTCAGTGTTTTTGGGGTGTCCTCCCTAATTGTGCATTAATATTTCTGGCTGTCAAAAGTCATATCTGTCAGCAGTATCTACTAAATAATTTTTAGCACTCCTCAGTGTTTTTGGGGTGTCCTCCCTAATTGTGCATTAATATTTCTGGCTGTCAAAAGTCATATCTGTCAGCAGTATCTACTAAATAATTTTTAGCACTCCTCAGTGTTTTTGGGGTGTCCTCCCTAATTGTGCATTAATATTTCTGGCTGTCAAAAGTCATATCTGTCAGCAGTATCTACTAAATAATTTTTAGCACACCTCAGTGTTTTTGGGGTGTCCTCCCTAATTGTGCATTAATATTTCTGGCTGTCAAAAGTCATATCTGTCAGCAGTATCTACTAAATAATTTTTAGCACTCCTCAGTGTTTTTGGGGTGTCCTCCCTAATTGTGCATTAATATTTCTGGCTGTCAAAAGTCATATCTGTCAGCAGTATCTACTAAATAATTTTTAGCACTCCTCAGTGTTTTTGGGGTGTCCTCCCTAATTGTGCATTAATATTTCTGGCTGTCAAAAGTCATATCTGTCAGCAGTATCTACTAAATAATTTTTAGCACTCCTCAGTGTTTTTGGGGTGTCCTCCCTAATTGTGCATTAATATTTCTGGCTGTCAAAAGTCATATCTGTCAGCAGTATCTACTAAATAATTTTTAGCACTCCTCAGTGTTTTTGGGGTGTCCTCCCTAATTGTGCATTAATATTTCTGGCTGTCAAAAGTCATATCTGTCAGCAGTATCTACTAAATAATTTTTAGCACTCCTCAGTGTTTTTGGGGTGTCCTCCCTAATTGTGCATTAATATTTCTGGCTGTCAAAAGTCATAACTGTCAGCAGAATCTACTAAATAATTTTTAGCACTCCCCAGTGGTTTGCGCTCAGAATGGATTCAAAGCAGTCCACATATGATCTAAATGAGCAACCAGGTTCTGTCACCAGTCCTGATGTTAGTGTTCCCAGTACGTCATCTGGCCAAGGCGATGTCAAACAACAGAGTGTTTTCAAATTAGTGCAAAAAACAAAAACCCAAAAAAAATTTACTGTATTGAAGCGAAAAAGAAGTGTAACTGAGCAAAAGTTAAGTGACGATAAAAAAAAAATTGCAAGCATGCCATTCTACACACGCAGTGGCAAAGAGAGAATGAGGCCTTCACCTTTGGCTATTAGTGGCAGATCCCAAAAAGTTACCCAGCCTACAATTGGTGCACAACTACTGTTACGCGTCAAAGCTGAGCTGCAAGATAACAGTGAGGCATTACAGGAGAATATTTGCTCTGATTCACAAATGACAACAATCCCTGTGGAGAGTCCATCCAACAGTGGGATGTCTAATCGTGACCATTCTGTTAGTCTACCCATAAAGAAGGGCCCTTTCAGCAGTTCTGCTGATGTGTGCCTGAACAGCCCGAGTGTAGCCGGTGATACACCAAGTGAGGATGACACTTTGTCTTTAGAAGAGGATGTGGGGGAGATTTGGGTATCCGACGATGAGGATGCGGTTGATTGTGTAAGTCCTGCAGCAGTGTGGCACCAGTGGGAGCAGTTCTGGCATGTGAGGTTCTGGCACCAATATGCACTTTCCAAACACAAGCAGGGATGACGCAGGGGGCAGACCACAACAGTTTGACATCTGGGCTGGTTTGAAAGATTTGTCAAAAAAATGTGTGACCTTGACCATAATTCCAACCAATCCTACTATTAACATGCAAAGGATGGTGGAGGGCCTATCAGGGATTAAACTGTATTTTTCATAATTTTCACTAATAATGTTTGGGTGTAATATACACCCAAAGACGAGTGCTCAATTGCTAAGAGTCATTGATGGAGAGGAAGACAAGCAGGCTTGTCTGTAGAATTTGCAGGCAAATTGTGCTGCGTTATATAGGTAACACCCAAAGAGAAGAGCTCCATTGCTCCATTGCTAATTGTAATTGCTGAAATAGAAATAATAGGGCTGACAGTCTTGGTCTAAATCTGCAGTTACATTTTATTGTACCATAGCTCACTGCGAAACTGGAGAGGTGGCAGGGTTTAGTGATAATCTTCCTCCAACAATACTAATTCATCCCAATATCCCAATATCATAGAAATCTGTGTAGTATGATGTAATTGCTGATAATGGCCTTCCAAAGGGAATGACTAGTTGATTTTAGGGCAGAGCTGTCACGGTTTTTGGGCAATTCTTTTACAGCACAGCAAATATCAAAATGTTTAGCGGACTCATCTGCATCACCACTGGGTGTCTTGGGAAAGCAATTTACAAGCAGTTGCCAGAGAAACTGAAGGAGAAGACGTCCCAACCAGATGTTGATAGGTCTGGGATCCTTGCAAAGAAAATGAAGTATTTCATCTACAATTAAAATATAGTTAGCACATTTACTTTGTTTTATTGCACACTATAATTTTATGTAGCACCTTTTCAAAATCTATTATTAAGGCAATCACTTGACTCAAGCTAACCGTGTCTGCACTTTCTTCACTGGTAACTACTTCGCTGGACTAAAGTATATTCCCCTCAAATGCTAGTCTTCTTGCAGCTGCTGTATTCTCCTACATGCTGTTGCAGAAACCACAAATTGACCCTAAATGTTTATGGACACAAACAGCATCTCCTGCATGTCATTTTTCAAAAGTTCTGTAACACCAAGTTGATAGTGTGTGCAAAACAGGAAATGTGATGGAATTCAGCCCCGCTGTAATGCTGGACCAATATTGGGGTCGTAATCAGAAATGACATATCCTCAGGAGACTCCAAGCAGGATTAGCCATCTTTCAATGACATCCCTTAGTTTTTGGAACAGTTTGTCAGCTGTATGCCTCTTAGTGAAGCTGCTGATACACAGAGTAGCCTACTTCTCAAAAATGTGATGTACCTGGGTACATGCTGCTGCTGTCCATGCTGGGGAAGGCGAAAGACCAACCCAGTGGGCTTTCACAGTCATATAATCTTTTGTTTGCCCAGTTCCGCTTGTACACATATCTGTGGTTAAGTGTACAGTGGGTAGAATACCATTTTGTCACCCAATAATGACATTTTTAGGAACTTTCCGGTACAGGAGAGAATAAGCTTTTCTAGTAAAATGGTATAGTGATGACATTTGCTAACAGGGACATAACACCTCAATTAAATGTCTTAAACCAACTGTATTAATAGTGGAAATTGGACACAGATCTAACGCTAGCATAGTACCCAGGGCGTCTGTGATCCGCTTTGCGACTGGGTGACAGGTTTCATTCTTGCTTCCTCTTGCAGAGGATTGTTTACTTGCCAATTGTTGGGGGGGAAGATTGCAGGTGCTGGGATGTAGATGAGAGAAGGGAGGTAGATTATGCTGGAATGCTTGTTGTTAATTTTTTTTTAACCAAAGTTTCTGATTTTCCCAACAGCCAATAACAGCCAATAACTCGCTGAAAAATGACGAAACATGGATGAGGATCCCAGATGGTTAAGGTCCCTACCTCTACTGAGTGTGGCTTTCAAAATGTTACAAATGGATAGACAACTCTTGCCAGGATTCGTGTAAAAATAATTCCACACTTAAGAGGTGGATTTTTGGTCTTATGCCCAGGCATGACAATGGCCTTTTTGTTATCACTGGCAAGAACTGCAGCAATTTTTCTTTTCAAGTGTATGAAAATCATATTGTGACATAGGAGGTGTTCAAAATTGAATAAAAACATGACTGGAAATTAGTGTTACTGAGGTTAATAATAATGTAGCTACAAAATAATACCTAAATTATGTTATTTTAGCACCAATAAATGTAATTTTTATAACAAATTGCAAAACAAAACCAAACAAAACCAAAACCAAAACCAAAACACGCAATTGCGGTTTTGCAAAACCAAAACCAAAACCAAAACACGACGGTAATCCAGATCCAAAACCGAATCCAAAACCAAAACACGGGGGTCAGTGACCATCTCTAGTAATTATGCATGAGGGAAGCAGCACCATTTGTCAGCAAAAAAACCCACTCATCTGACACTTGGCTGATAGTGCTAGAAATAGCTGTCTCAGGCATCATTCTACCATATCCCATAAATGTTTGGTTGGGTTCAGATCTGGCGGCTGAGGAGGCCATGATTTATACATAATAGCTATGACATGCTCATAAAAGCAATTGAGTGATTATGCAGGACCAAAAGCATTGTGGAACCAAGAGAACCTCACAATTATGGAAGCACTCAGGGCTTTAGCGTTCTGCAGGTTGGCACCACATGTGCACGCTTTATCTAGAACATTGTGAATGTTGATTCATTTTACCATATCACCTTCCTCCACTGCTCTGTAGTTCATTGCTTATGTTTTTTGCACCACTGAACTCACAATGTGCACTGCTAGGTGTAATGTGTGGTTTACACACTGCACAGCAACTATGATATCCTGCTCTATACAGTTCATGATACAATTAATTACACAAGCTGCTTGCAGTTCTTGATGCAGTGGCTTTAATTACACTAGCTGCTTGCACCACAAGTTCAAATTTGTGATTAATTGATCTGCAGTTGTGTTATGATTAACCTGGTGTTACTCAGTTGCAGAACATGACAGAGCAATGCAATAAATAAATACAATCAAGGAATGGCAGGCAATAATCAGAACACAGTCCAGACATAGCTGAATATTAAGAAAACTAAATCCGCATGTGGCTGGATAGACAGAAGCAGTCACTGAACATAAACTGGACAACAGGTAATTTGCAGGAACAAAGTCAATGCTACACGGGAACAAACAATAATGAGCAGAATGTCCAAGGCACAGGATAATAATAACGATCAATGACCAGCTAGGTACATGGTGAGGGGCAGGAATAAATTGTCAGGGAAGCAGGTACATGTGATCCAACAGGGGAATGAGATTAACTCTTGAAGGTTAGATGAAAATATCCAAACTCATAACAGCAGCCCATGTAATAACACAGAGGTATTGTAGGGCTCATACAAAATAAGAAGAGCGTCCTAACACAGTGCTCACCAATTTTGCCTTGCTCTTAAAATTAATGCTTTACTTATAGTAGTATTCAAGCACACCATACCCACATGCTCTTCCACCAACTGTTGCTCTTTGTTCATGGTATTTTCCTCTAGAATACCTTGTTGACATTATCTTAACACCATTGTTTGTGATATAAACATTTAACAAATTGTGCTGTTTTTGTCTCTAAAGTTCCTGCCAAACCCACTCCAACAATCAATACTATTTTAAAGTCACTGAGGTCACCACTTACAGCCATAGTAGCCATAACTATTGGCAACCATCTAAATTCATCATTCTTATATATTTGTTTAGTTATTGCATGAGTGGAAGCTCTTGCATTCAATATGCTTGATGCCCCTTATTAATGCAGATGCCATTTATCTATTCTATTCAATGTGTTTTTTTCTATTTACATGAGTGCCTGAATCTAAATCTAATACCTAGCTAAAGGGTGTATACAAACTATAGTATTCAAACACGCCATAGTCACGTGGACTCTGTATGCAATGGTGTGTGATGCTGTACATTTTCTTGGCACTGTCACACATCATATTGGACCAAAGTAAACTATTTGAACCGTTTTTTGACCACACATGTACAGGACTACAGAACTTTATCACTTTGAAACTATTTTATTGTAATTATACCTCAAGCGTTCTGGAACCATCCTCAGAAACTAGTCTGGAACTAATTGGGGCGTAGATCTGTAAATTTGTAAAAAATGTGTTGAACATCTGTTGTCCTGATATTTATAAAGCTAAGAAAAAACAATAGATTTACCATAATTACAGTCTGTTTGCAGAAAAGAAATGTGAATTTTCCTTGAAATCTACCAGAAATCTGGAAAAAAACACATGCGGCGTCTGCGGAGCACTACAGATCGGCTTAGAAAGGCTGTTCAATTAATTTTATTGCTCTTCCAGAGAGTCAATGAGCTTAATTTGCATAAGACCCGATGTAAATACAGCTGAGGTATAAACTTTCCATACCTATTTATAGGTACTAGAAAACTCATGGCAAAACAGATCAAAACTGTTAAATTGAGCTATGTCAAGCACACTAAAATTTAAGAGGATAATCTAAGCAGAGCTGATGAAAGTTATCATTCATTTCCATATATGAATAAGAAAAAGTTAATATTTTTCAAAGCTTACCTGTGTATATATCAATATATCTACAATAAACATATTACTTATTAGTACCATATTTTGGTTTTAACATCAAGGTCAAGTATTTATTACATTTGACACTGACATTTACCCATGTAACATTGAAATGCATTTGAAGGGGATGGGTACCCCAGGCATAATATGACTGTATATGGGTGTCACTTGATCACCTAACATCCATTCATTGCCCATGTTCACCTAGTAATTGCCAAATTTTGTATTAAACAAAGCAATTCAACAAGGAGTGTGTTGAAATAACTGTGAGTACACTACAGTAATGTTAAAACTAATAATCCCCACCTTTACAATTCAAATTTCTCAACATTAATTGAAATGATATCATCTTCCTTGTCAAACAACCAGCTCAATACCTTCCCAGCGCCCCCTGACATACTCTCTTCATTTAAACCCACAAATGAAGATGAAGGATCTACTCACTTATTATCTTCCTACTCTACCACCTGCCTCTTGAACCTATACCCTACCAAATCGGTAGATCCCTGTCTCCTGTGCTCATCCCACCCCTAAATAAAATCTATACTCTCTCTCTCTCTCTCTCTACTGGTATGTTCCCATCCTTATTCAAGCACGCAGTGATTACTACTATTCTGGGAAAAAAATATGACCCAAATTCTATCAAATTACCATCCCATCTCTCAGCCCCCATGCCCCTCCAAGCTTCTCAAGAAAGTTGCCTACGCTCACCTCACATGCATTCTTTCTCCACACAAACTCTTCAGTCAGTCGTTTGTTTTCAACACTCCACAGAGACTGTGTTAACTAAGGATGTCAATGATTTGATCACTGCTAAATCTAAAGGCCATTACTCTCTTCTAATTGTCCTGGATCTCTCAGCTGCATTTGATACTGTTGATGACTCTCTTCTCATACAAAAGTTAAAATCCCTAGGTCTTCAAGACACTGTCCTGACCTACCTATCTAATCTCTCTTTCAGTGTTAGTTTCTCTGAATCCACTACTGCTCCACTTCCTTTATCAGTTGGAGTAGCCCAATTCTCTGTTCTACGTCCCCTGCTCATCTCTATCTATACCACTTCTCTTGGAAAATTCAGTTTCATCTCTAAGCGGGTGATATATAAATTTATCTATCCTCCCCTGTGTTGGTCCGCATTGCTGATTGTCTTTCTGCCATTTCATCTTGGATGTCCTCTCGTCAACTCAAGCTCAATCTTCAAAAACCAAGTAAATAATATTCCCACCCGCCAACAAAAGTTTCCTACCTGACACTTCTATTTATGTTGACAACATGTCCATAAATACCACCGAGCAAGCAAGCTGCCTAGGTAGATCCTTATCTCTGAACTATCCTTTGTTCCTCACATCAAATGTATTTCTAATTCATGTTGCATACTGTACATCTAAAAAAACATTTCCAGAATATGCACATATCTCACGCAAGACGCTGAATTTTTTTTAATTCATGCACTCCTCATCACCTGCATTGACTATTGCAATTCCTTCCTTACTGGTCTTCCCAGAATGAGACTCTTACACCTAAACCCTATTTTTCATGCAGCAATTAGATTGATTTTCCTTGCAAAATTGCTCATCTACTGCTGAGCCACTCTGTCAGTCTCTACATTCGTTGCCTGTTTTTCACTGATTCCAATATAAAATACTTCTAATAACATATAAGGTCATCAACAAAACTGTACCAACATACATCTCCTCACTTGTCTCAAAATATCTCCCAACTCGACACCTTTGTTCTGTACAAGATCTGAGTCTCTCATCCACACTCATTACCTGCTCCTAATCCTGGTTACATGGCTGTGACTGGATCACTGATAAATAACTTATGGTATGAATTTATTTAAAGGAAATAGCGCATGGCGCATATTTATATAATTGCATATGCACTTATTTTTTGTATTGTATATATTCTGAGATAGGAAATCTTTATTTCTGAGACCAGGGTAGAAACTGTTTTTTCCTATTTTCACCTTACTAAAGGATATGCCTTATTTCTGATGCATATATCTGATACAATAGGTCTTTGTGGATGGAGGTCTTGTGTGTATTGGGATGTATTTTGTATGGAAGTGTCATTGTTTGGGACTTGTAAGGTTGCTAGTGGAAACCTCCAATTAGGCATATGTGGAAGGGAGTCTGATAGCAGGAAGTGCTAACGAAGTTTTGTGATGAAGTGTCATGCCTGCTCTGGCCAAAGGCCCAGCAGGGGGTCGTTACTGTGTGGCCTTTTGTCCAGAAGGAATTTCATAGATAAGCACAAATTTTGTTAGCTTTACAATGTATGTAAATCCATGTTTGTGTAAATAGGGTACATCCTGATGCTAAAAATAGCTTGTGTCTGAAATGTATAAAATGCACTAGCTTGTATTTGAAATGTGTTCTTCTGATTTCAACATTTGACCTGATCACTGGTACCACTAACCAGTGTGAGCAAATAAACATCCTGCTTCAAGACTGCTTGAAAACTTCTTCAGTATTGCTGTAATTCTGTGACCTGCAGATTAGACCCTAAATCTAATTTGTTCTCCAGCTGTCCGAGGTTTGGACCGAAGCTTTTCCAGTACCACCGCTCTGCCCGCTACCCTGCAGCCCTGGTCAATGTGATAGGCCAGAGAGGGGTCCATCCACAGCAACCCTGATCTATCGTGAGAGGTCAGGGGTACCAGCCCAGGTACACCAGCAACGAGGTAGGTCAGCTACCCAGAAGAAACTCTGTTCTGGATGCCGGTATAGGAGTCCAGTGGTGGCAGCCTTTGTAAGCCCATCCTACTGCGGCAAGAGAGCGCATTTGGGATAACAAAATGGAACAGTGGCAAAGTAAGCCCAGCCGGTTCCCAGCAACAACAGACAGGGTGACATAGGCGGTCCATCCTGTCACAATGGCTTTTTTCAGACTGCACCTAATTTGGGGAATTCTCTCCTTCTCACAATAAGACTTACCTCTTGTCTTCAAACCTTCAACGTTCTCTGAAAGGAAAGCTCCTAATATTCCTTAATCACTGTCTTAACCTTTCCAGGTTACCTGATTACCTCAACCAACCTAAATGTGTGACTGGATCATATAGCCCACTCAGCACTTTTATCTTTGCAATCTGAGCTGGACCAATATGCAATATGTAGCACTTAACCTTATGTATCCAACTCCCATTGTCCCATAGATTGTAAGCTTACGAGCAGGGCCGCCGAGAGGGGGGGGGAGCGGGTACTAATTACCCGGGCCAGGGCATGCCAGGGGGCCCGGCCCAGGCCCTCACTGTTCAGGTTTTTTTTTTTTGCTTTTTTGTTTTTTTTTTTAACTTACTTTTTTTGATTTTTTTTTGCACGGGGGGAAGTGTGGCAGTTCGGGGCTCCGCCCCTTCGTTGGTGGGGGGGGGAGCAGCGTTGTAAAAAAAAAAGTGAAAACAAAAAAAAAGATACTTACAAAATAGCGGCGCCGGCGGCCCCTCCTCCTTCCTCTCTGCTTTGTTTACACTGACTGCCGGGCGTGACGTCATCAAGTCACGCCCGGCAGTCAGTGAGGAACATGGCAGACAGGACCAAGACAGAAGACAGAAGAAAGAAGACAGAAGACAGAAGACAGAAGACAAAAGAGAAGAGAAGAGAAGAGAAGAAAACAGCTAATACTAATGTAAGTTAAAAAAAAAAAAGGCACAGTGTGAGGAACAACGGTGGGGGGAGAGAGAGGCACAGGATTGAGAAAAAGAGGGGTACAGAGAGGCACAGTATTGAGAAAAAGAGGGGTACAGAGAGGCACAGTATTGAGAAAAAGAGGGGTACGGAGAGGCACAGTAATAAGAAAAAGAGGGGTACGGAGAGACACAGTATTAAGAAAAAGAGGGGTACAGAGAGGCACAGTATTATGAAAAAGAGGGGTACAGAGAGGCACAGTATTGAGAAAAAGGGGGTACAGAGAGGCACAGTATTGAGAAAAAGAGGGGTACGGAGAGGCACAGTAATAAGAAAAAGAGGGGTACAGAGAGGCACAGTATTAAGAAAAAGGGGGTAGAGAGAGGCGCAGTATTAAGAAAAAGGGGGTAGAGAGAGGCGCAGTATTAAGAAAAAGAGGGGTACAGAGAGGCACAGCATGAGGAAAAAGGGGGAGAGAGAGGCACAGTATGAGGGAAAAAAGGGGGGGCAGCAGAAAGGCACAGAGTGATGGAGAGGGGGAACAAGATGGCACAGTGATGGAGAGCAGGGGCAGCATGGCACAGTGATGGAGTGGGGGGGTAGGATGGCACAGTGATGGAGTGGGGAGGCAGGATGGAACAGTGATGGAGTGGGGGGTAGGAGGGCACAGTGATGGAGAACAGGGGCAGCATGGCACAGTGATGAAAGAGTTTAAGATGGGGTGGTTTGGGGGCTACTGAATGTGGGGGACAATGAGGTCTCTTTATTAAATGTGCCTATGAATTATTTAATGTCAGTGATGGTTGCGGTAAATAGGTATATTTCTGAAATGTAAATACTATTAATTTATTGCTGGGGCTGTTTGTAGGGAGGGAAATAGTATTCACATTTAATAAATAAACCTATTATTTTAATATTGGGGCTGGAGGAAGGCCTAATTTTTAATCGTGGGTGCTATTGATTTAACACTGGTGCTGGCTATAATTTTCTAAAAGTACCCATTTTTTTTCCAAATAGGACCCCCAACATTCCAGGTTCCTGCCAAGCCGCAGCTAAGGAAACCTGCAGCCACAGTTGGTGAAAGTGAGAAGAACAGGTAGGAGAGAGCAGGAGAGTGTGAGAAATGTTGTGATTCTAGTGGGACAATCCCAATTTTTGGTAACACATCAATGCAAGTTTTTTTTCTGTAAGAGGGTTTCCTGGGCACGCCAAGTGATTCATAGCCATGCCCCCAATTGTATGACCACACCCACATGTGTGTGTGGTCGTACAATTGTGGTTGTGGCCATACAAATTTTTTGTGGCGAAAAAAAATAATTGGTGTTTTTTTTTTTTTTTTTAGCCGCACCAAAACATGTTGGTGCCGCAAATGTTTGCAAAAAATTTTTCATTCTCAGCTCTAAGGGGGGCCCCATGAAGTTGTTGTACCGGGGCCCTGAATTCCTCTTGGCAGCCCTGCTTACGAGCAGGGCCCTCTTTCCTCTCTGTCTGTCTGTAATGCCGAGTATTGTTTTATTACTGCTTGTTCCCAATTGTAAAGCACTACAGAATTTGTTGGCACAATATTAATAAATTATGTGTAATTGTATGTTCTTGACTGTCCTTGACCTGGCTTGCCGTATATAACCATTGCATATGCAGTTCTTTCCTCCTGTGTGTCCCATAACCCAGCAGCCAAATACCCTTCCATTTAGACATTCCATCATCACACAACTGCTATACCTTGTACGTTGTTCTCTGCCACCCATAAAATTCATATGTATTTTGGTCTCCCACATCTCACACTTGTTATATATTTTTTCTGCTCATATCTGATTGATAATATTAACCCAGAGATCTACATAATAATTATTTGCTTACTTGAAATGTGTAAAGATAAAAATATATTCGACTAAGGTGCCCTCCATTTAGCTGGTGCCAGTGGGATGCTCCATTCAATGACTCTTCTGTTCCTTTACCACCCTGGCCAATAGTAGAGAGGTGTGTAAGACCAATCACAAATTGCAATCAAGAGATTCCCACTCACCCCCCTCTCAGTAACAAACAAAATAGTTTTGCAGGTTTTATAGTCCTGGGGGTGTTGGGGCATTATAAAAAGACATATTACCTAGAATGTAGTACAACTTTAAAATACTGAATTTAAGAGAAGAAGACATACAGCATATATCTAAATAAGATATATTTTCGAAAATGTGCTTTTGAAATGTATTTGCATTGTCCTTACAAGACCTGTACTCTTTCATGTACTAGTAACCTTTCCTATCCATGCAGTTACGCTTCACTCTAGCCTGGAACACAATGAATCATTTCTCATGTGGATCTTTATAAATGTCTTTTTTAATAGACTATTAGGATCCATTAAATATATCTGCTGGGCTGCCTTGTAATATCTGCTGAAAACACAGGTGCTGGATAATTATAGACTCATCTTCACTTCATATTTAGACTATTTGTAAGGGGTTAAGTGATTAAATAAGCTATCACCTGTCAGCAGCGGCACCATTTTTTATCTTGCACGATGATGAATGGCAATATTGCCACAACCGATCTTGCATTTACTACCTGTCTTATCATGAGCACTCACTATCTGTTGTTCTTATACAGTCAGGTTGTGACAGCAATAAATTAATCAACTGGAAAACAAAGAGAAATATAATGATTAACTGTTCTCCTTGTGTCGCCCTATGTTTCATTTGTCTTATTTTTCTTGTTTTGGAAAACAAGAGTATCAACAAGAAATGATAAATAAAGTGACACACTTTGAAAGAGTACATTACAAAATGGACATTGTTTCCAAACTATATTATTTCTCAGCTGGCAGTGTTTCAAGTTATAGCAAAAAGCCAGAATAATGAAATGTCCTAAGAAATTGGAGAGAATAAAAATAGAGCTAACCGTGGTTTGTCAACAGGGTTTCATGCAGGTGAACATCTAGAAACCATTTGAAAAATGTAAGTGCTATAAGAGCTATATATATTTATAAACCAAATTGCCTTTTTACACTTTTAAATGTGGGTGCTATTGATTTAATATCAGGGATGTTTGGAGTTTTCTAAATTCCATGTACCCATTTTTATCATTTTCCAAATAGGTACCCCATCGTTCCAGGATCCAGACAAGAAGCAACTAAAAACACCAGCAGCCACAGGTGGTAAAATTGACAAGAACAGGTAGGAGAGAGCTGGAAAGTCTGCCAACTGTCCTGAATCTGGTGGGGCAATTCAGAATTTGGGTGGCTGTCTCACTTAGTTAGGATTTGGTCAACTGCAAAGACAGTTGGGAGGTATGTCCTACTTCACACTATACTGCTCATGAAGGCAGAGCTGTGTGCACCTAACAGTAGTGCACACAGTTTTGCCTGTGTATTTTTCTAAAATGTATCTAAAATGATAACTTTCCTATCTTAAGTGCCCCAGGCCCCCCAGAGCCTTTGTTCTGCTCTGGTGATACTTTAGTGGTTCTTGCATTGATTTCATTGCCTGCCTTCTGCCTTGCACTGGTCCCATTCTCAGATCACCTTGTTGAACATAGTGCCAGCCCCCATTGCATTGACAATATCACCAATCCTGCCTCCTTTGCACTTACTATATCAACAGCAAACCTTAGGAATAGCTCTCCCCTTAACTTATGCCATTGTCTGCCACCCCTGCTTGCACTGCTAAAAATATACCTTTTTTTGTGATTAAAGACCATATTATTAATAGGTGATATTAATTGATTTTTTTAATCTATGTGTTCTGCTGGGACTTTATATTCCACATATGGGTAGCACAGTGGCCAAGTGCTTAGCACTTCTGCCTCACAGCACTGGGGTCATGAGTTCGATTCCCGACCATGGCCTTATCTGTGTGGAGTTTGTATGTTCTCTCTGTGTTTGTGTGGGTTTCCTCCGGGTGCTCCGGTTTCCTCCCAAATTCCAAAAACATACTGGTAGGTTAATTGGCTGCTATCAAAATTGACCCTAGTCTCTCTCTCTTTCTCTGTCTGTGTGTGTGCATGTGTATATTAGGGAATTTAGATTGTAAGCTCCAATGGGGCAGGGACTGATGTAAAGGAGTTCTCTGTACAGCACTGCGGAATTAGTGGCGCTATATAAATAGCTGATGATGATGATATGTATTGTACATATGCTGCAGTGTCTTGTCTGTCAAAGCAGACTGTGCCTAGTCCTATATTCAACAATAGGCATTTTTCAGATCCTCTCCTTGTTGAATCCGGGCGTGCACATGTCCGATTTACATACATTTTCAAAAAATGCAATTTACATTCGTTTTGCGTGCCTTAATGAATCAGGTCCTATGTGCACTAATGTGGAACTAATAAGTAAAATAATGGTATAAATGTTTGTGTCAAGAGGCTGTTATGTTACACAATGCATTTTATAAACCAACTGGAGATGATCGGTTTACATGTGGATGTACTGCATGTATTAACTAAAGCAGTGTACAACATGAACAGAAGAAGAAATAAAACTGACATAAAATTGTGTTCAGAAATTAGATACCTGCCCAAAGAGCTTACCATCTAAACAGGCAAAGTGCCTTTAAAAAGGCAAGTGCAAACAAAGAGGGCATTTATTAAAACTACTTTATGAATAAAAGCTGTTCTGTCCTAAAGGGCAAATAGGAAGGGGTGTGGCACAGAAGCGCCCCTGCCACTTGGGATTGATGACACTATATGTTAACAGCTCAGCTCACACTGAACGCTCCATAGGCACATGACAAGGCTGTATTATGTACCCAGTCTTAGCCTGCTATTTCTCTCTACTGATTTATACAAATTGTTCTAGCTGAGAATGACAGCATGCATATCAGTCTAAGTACCCCTGGTCTAAACAAGGGGACATTTATTCTCCAGGGTTGTAGTCACTTTACCTGTGCAGCATTTTCTCCTACATTTTATGCAGACTATGTCTGAAGGCAAGATTTCAGTAGACCCATTAACTCAGGTCAAGCTGTAAAAATTCCCAACTGTTCTGCAAGATCAGAACAAAGTTAAGGTGAAGAAATTAAGTAATAAACAGTTTCTATATATTGGTCAGCATGATAGAAGAATAGAGAATAGTGAACCATGGTCCACGAGGTAATTATAGGTAAAAGAAAATAGAACAATGCCTTATGTTATAATGTAATAGAAAACAGTATTTTGACAACATAGAAGACTATGGATAAATGCTCAAATCAATGCAGCATTTACTGCACATTATGTCCAACTGTACATTTAGAAAGTAGTATATACATAAACTGTATGATATGCTTAAAAAAACATGTATTTTAACTAGTTCATTTGTGCTGTTACATAGACTTGCCTTGCATTCATCCTGTGCTCTGTAATAATTTTTACACATCTGTTGAATTTGGTGGATGAAAGTTGTAATAAATTAATTTTGCAGAGTGAGAGAAAATGCTAGTACAGTAGCATGCTAGCATTTATAGAAGGGTCAGTGGATGGTGAACTTAATATTACATCAGGTCTGATTCAGTGTGCTACCACTTACATGTCCACTTGAGAGCAGGAAGAAGAGGGAAGGATCAGCCTAGGGTGGCTTGGTCCATGGGGAGGAGCCAGTCACCAGGATGCAGTCTATTTCCAGGGATGACCAGGCCAATGCCCCAGGTCCCTAGTCATGATGTAATGCTGGCTGTAATAAGGCCAGGTACACACTGGAGGTTTTCAGTTAAGTATCAGATCAAACACCCAATAAATTACCGTTTAGCCTGATATTGCATTAGTGTGTATACTTACACGATGATTGAGAGTTGTTCCAAAGTACCTATCGTTGTTTCATTTGATTGCTCATCCTGTTTAAAAACCTTGTTCCGACCGCCTTCCGTTCCTGCAGTGTGTAGGAAATAACGACCAATTGCTCGAGCAAATGCTGATAGTTCCTCAAACAGCGACTCCCTTCTGGGCGTGTGTATGTAAATTTAAGATATCTCTACCTCTCCACCATGGTGCTTTGTCGTAATGTCAGGCAACTGGTAATAATGTGGTTTTAATGGAGAATTAATAGTAAACCTGTTTTACACGCTCCATATGACATTTATGTGTTACTGAATACAAGTGTATTTCTTTCCTGAAGTGACATGTGACATTATATTTGATTGCTTATTATTATAATATTCTTACATTTATGTGTATTGATTTTACATAATATAGACAGTAAAACCTATATGCGCATAGAACTGTATTAAAATATATATATAAAGTATATAGATGTGTGTATTGATGTATATTGCATATGTCTGCTTGCATAATTAGGCTCCTGTGTCCATCCTGTCTACAACAAAAGCACATAGCTGTGTATTGTATAGATGTATATGCATATGTCACCTTGGATAATTTAACACCTGCACCCACCTTGTGTGTCTCCTATAGACCATACATGTGTATTGAACATGTTAATTTGTTTTGCCTTAATTTCAAGTCTACAATTCTTGCTAGTGCACCACATAAACCACTCAGTTTGTATCAATAGCATTTATTTTTCTAATATATCCATAAAAATGGATGTAGAAAAAAAGGAATAACATAAATTCTCAATACAGTAAAATATTGAACGTTTAACCTGACTATTGCATTCTGACATTACTTTCTCATATACTTCTAACAATTCCAGGAATTTTTCTCCAGTTTCTTGATTTGTTTCTTGACATCATTGATGTTTGCACTTAATTCTGTAAAATATTCGTTAGCTTTTCCATCTTCTCGACCAAATCTTTCCCATAACTGGAAGGACTACAAATATTACTGCGTGTTGCATCTCTCCCTCCTTCTGGACTTCCGTCAGATATGACGATGGTATCTATATGAGGAAAGGAAACACATTTTTATTATATTGAATGAAGAAACAGAGCACAAGTTTGTTTCTACCAGAGGACAAATACCATTTGCTTACCTTGGACACTGCTTGAAATCACTTTACGTTGTGGTCCCTCTTGGGTTTTGTCATGTATGCTGCTGTGCTGGTCCATAGTATCTGTTTAGTAGGCACCATTTTTTTTTATAATGAAACAGGGTGCTCCTCATGTTGTATTAAGGTTTTACAAGGATTTATAATTATCTTCTTTACGTTACACTTTAATTTCTCCAATTTCTGTTATTTCTTGATTTATAGACACTACAGCTTCTTCCATTTTAACTTGTTCAGTAGCTACACAGCACACTTCATTGGGTATTCTTCATTTTGTAAATAGATGTAAAAGTTTTATTTATCATACTAATCATTATTTATTTCCGTAAATTACTAAGACCATTCACTAACATCTTTTAAACATTT
Organism: Mixophyes fleayi; assembly: GCF_038048845.1. Classification (NCBI taxonomy): domain Eukaryota; kingdom Metazoa; phylum Chordata; class Amphibia; order Anura; family Limnodynastidae; genus Mixophyes; species Mixophyes fleayi. The sequence continues at coordinate 93,455,367 of NC_134404.1, read as the reverse complement.
GTAATAGCCACACCACTTGTAATACTCCTTTTTTTTATTTTTTTTCCGGTTTCCCAAAAGCCTTTTTTGTTCTTTTTTTGCTGAGTTTATTCCTTATTTGATTTAGGAGTTTTTGCATTATTACTTCTTTTTGGTGATTAAATTTTCTGTATTTTCTCTTTTGACAATTGTATTTATACTGGTCCAGCACTTTCACCATCATCTCCATTTCACTTGGGCTCATTGGCTTTGCTCTTTTGATGTCTGTTAATTGTATTTCCTCCTCTCCATCCCCCTCCACTCCTCTATCACTATTAATTTTCTCTCGCACCTGTCCGCCATCTTTCTTGTACAGACTGAATCGTCTCTAATTTTATAGATGCAGACATGGGCATTCGCAGTTGATATGGACCAATCATGGCAGGTAAAGGTACAGAATGATCAGGGCCCTCTTAAGAACCTCTTGGGCCCCCGGGCACAGCAGTGCACCGGGGCCCCTATATATACAAAAAAAAAATAAAAAATGATTATATATCCGCAATGGATGTCAGGCGGGCGTGATGACGTCACGCCCGACATGCACTGCCAGCGCGACGGAGGAGGAGACCAGGAAGGGAGCCGGATCACCAGCTGACAGCACAGTAAGTATTTTCTTCTTTTTTTGCAGGGTTTCTTTTTTTTTCTGCCTCGGGAGGGCCCCCCTGGGCTGCAGGGCCCCCGGGCACCTGCCCAGCGTGCCCAATGGGAAAGACGGCCCTGAGAATGATACATTGTGGGTGAACGCTCATTTTTGCATAATAACCTCCTGTTTTGCAGATATGTCAGAATAATTTACCCATAACTTTCCGTAGAATACGAAGGGATACTATGAACATTTTACCTGCTTTCATCGAGTATTTCTCTAATGTTCCTTGACTTGTGCGTATGTTAAATATCACAGTATATAATTTTTTTTTAACTGGAACATGTGTATGTTTTTTTTCTGGTGTGTATGTTAATCAGCTGGTATAGGTGTGTTTATTATTGATATACGTTCATGTTGCCAACCTTTGTTTTTGATTTTTTAAGTATGACAATATAAATTATTTTATTTTTTTAATAGAAAATATATTGCCATGACATCTGACCAAAATGTGGAGCTCATGGGGAACTTCACTGAGTCCTACATATCCCATAATTTTGCATTATGAACAGCTGTGAACCCCTTAATTGTTTTTATTGTATTGCACAGTGTTTATATAATCTGTATACTTTCTATTTTAATAAAATATATATCTTTTTTTTTTATTATTTTTTTTTTTAAAAAAAACAGAATATTTCTTTTACCAACCTTCATATACTGTCCACACAGAACTTGGACTATAGCACCACAGGTCTCGGGTATGATCAAACCCAGAGCTTGAAGTGAAATTTCTGTGCTGTATTTGAGATTTGCCAATGTCCTTCCTGTGGCCAAAAATCTCAGGGTAGCAACCTGTCTCTGCTCTGCAGATATGGGTCTCCATAAGCGGGTGTCAACCTTCTGGATAAGGTGGATGACAACCTGGAGCAGATCCTGGAAAGTGCCTTCATTCATCCTCAGGTAATTCCTGAAGTCATCAGGGTTGTTGTCTCATATCTCCTGCAGAAGGGGCATATGAGAAAATAAGTATCTCCTCTGGGTCCTTTGGCCCAACAAGACCAATTTTATTTCCTTCTTTCCATCCGGGTCTGTGCTTGCAGTCTTCTTGCCATAGCAAGTAGCAAAAGACAACGAGCCGGCTGTAGTTCAACAGTATCCATTATATTTTAAAAAATTGTTAATGTGCAGTATCGAGCATACGAACGTACACTATACACAAAGATGTGTTATAGAATAAATGGCAATGACACATTTCCTTTTCCTGAATCTGAGCTTGAGGGAGTTTTTGCCAGTGCCGTTCAGACCATTTACTTAAATTTATTTGGCATATCGCCGCAAGTTAGCTATATATCATTTCAGTATGTACGGAATTGCAATGATAGAACCTTCGTTCGTAGGTACAATCGTTGTAGATTGGTTGGAAAACTCTTCAGTGTGTACCTAGCCTTAGTCCTGTGGCCAATCCACCCCTGATCATTATGGATTTGAATTATGCCTGCGGCAGATGAAAAGATATGCCTCCTGACATATATATTATTATTATTATTATTATTAATTTTTATTTATAGGGCGCCACAAAGTATCCGTAGCGCCGTACAAGGACAAACAATGGCACAGTACAAGGTGAAACAACACAGTACAAGTAACAGTAAGCACTATAACTCTGGGGGCTCAGACACAGCATGAAAGAGAGGGAGGGAGGGGAAAAGTGAGTACAGGCAGGTAACTATGGCCCAAGAGGGTGGGCACGGTTGAGAGTCACTGAGGGGAGCGGAGAGAAGCGAGAGGAGTCAGAGGGCAGAGAGACTGAGAGGAGGTGAGCTGAGTAGCTGGAGAGCGCAGTTAAAAGTGATGTAAACAGAAGGTAGGAGAGCCCTGCTCAAAGGAGCGAACAATCTAAAGGGAGGGGAAGACAGACAGACACATGGATGAGACGGAGAGACAGGAGGAAGGGGGAGAAGGGAAGAAGGGATGAGAAAGAGAGGTAGCCGACCGGTGGGAGTTTAGGCATGAGACTGGAAGGCTTTAAGGAAAAGGTGGGTTTTTAATGTTCGTTTGAAAGAGGACAGATTAGGGGAAGTTCTGATGGAGCGGGGGAGCTTGTTCCAATGGAGGGGAGCGGCACGGGAGAAGTCTTGGATACGTGCGTGAGAGGAGGTAATCAGAGGGGAAGAGAGGCGACGATCGTTGGACGATCACAGTGAGCGGGAGGGAGTGTGAATAGAGATAAGGTTAGAGATGTAGGGAGCAGTGGAGTTGGCGAGGGCCTTGTAAGTCAGAGTGAGGAGCTTGAAAAGGATTCTGTAGGGGAAGGGGAGCCAGTGAAGGGCTTGGTAGAGTGGGGATACAGAGGTGGAACGGCGAGAGAGGAAAATAAGCCTAGCAGCGGCGTTAAGTACAGATCTAAGGGGAGTGAGATGAGAGAGGGGGAGGCCGATAAGGAGAAGGTTGCAGTAGTCCAAGCGGGAGATAATCAGAGAGTGGACGAGAGATTTGGTGGCATCCTGGGAGAGGAAGGGCCGAATGCGGGCAATGTTGCGAAGCTGGAAATGGCAGGATTTGGCGAGAGAGTGAATGTGAGGGGCAAAGGAGAGAGAGGAGTCGAGGATGACACCTAGGCAGCGGAGTTGGGGAACAGGGGAGATAGATGAGTTGTCAACAGTGATGGAGAGGTCAGAGGGGAAGGAGGTACGAGAGGGAGGAAAGACAATGAGTTCAGTTTTAGCAAGATTGAGTTTAAGAAATCTAGAGGACATCCAGGAGGAGATGGCAGAGAGGCATGCGGATACCCTGGAAAGAAGGGAGGGAGAGAGATCAGGAGAGGAAAGGTAGAGTTGAGTGTCATCAGCATAAAGGTGGTACTTGAGGCCGAAGGAGCTGATGAGTGCACCCAGAGAAGAGGTGTATAGTGAGAATAGTAAGGGTCCAAGGACAGAGCCCTGAGGGACCCCGACTGGGAGGGAGGAAGAAGGGGAGAGAGAATCAGAGGTGGAAACAGAGAAGGAACGGTCGGCAAGGTAAGAGGTGAACCAGGAGAGGATGGTACCGGAGAGGCCAATGGACTGAAGGGTGTGAAGCAGGAGGGGGTGGTCAACGGTGTCAAAGGCCGCTGAGAGGTCGAGGAGAATCAGGAGGGAGTAGTGGCCCATGGCTTTAGCCGAGAGGAGATCGTTCGTAACTTGAGCCAGGGCAGTTTCAGTGGAATGGAGGGGGCGGAAGCCTGATTGGAGAGGGTCAAGGAGGGAGTGTTCAGAGAGGTAGGTGGAGAGACGGTTGCAGACAAGTCTCTCGAGTATTTTGGAGGCAAATGGGAGAAGGGAAATGGGGCGGTAATTAGAGAGTGAGGTGGGGTCAAGATTGGGTTTCTTGAGAATGGGTGAGACGAGAGCATGTTTAAAGGCGGAGGGAAAGATGCCGGTGGAGAGGGACAGATTAAAGAGGTGAGCGAGGTGGGAGCAGGTGGAGGTGGAAAGGGAGCGAAGAAGGTGAGAAGGGATGGGGTCCTGGGGGCAGGTAGAAGGGGGGGAAGAAGAAATGAGAGAGTGGACGTCCTCACCCGAGGTGGGGCGGAAGGAGAGAAGGAGTTGGTGGCTGAGGGGAGAGGGGGGAGAGTGGAGGGGGGAGGAAGGGCGAGAGGGGGGGTGGCAAAAGAGTGGGTGGAGGAGGAGATTTCAAGTCTGATGGCCGCGATTTTAAAGGAGAAAAAGGAGGTGAAGTCAGTGGCAGATAAGGAGGAAGGGAGGGGGGGAGGTGGGGGAGACAGGAGAGTGTTAAAGGTAGCGAAGAGGCGGCGGGGGTTGGAGGACTGGGAGGAGATGAGGGATTTAAAGAAGGATTGCTTAGCGAGCGAGAGGGCAGAGCTGTAGGAGGAGAGGATAAACTTGAAGTGGAGGAAATCAGCAGGGGAGCGAGATTTTCTCCAGTGGCGTTCGGCAGTACGAGGAAACGGGTAAGTTTGGAGTGCCAGGGTTGGGGATTGGAGCAGCGAAGGTGCTCCAATATATACGCATCCATACTGGTCTGCAGGAGTTGAATTTGCAAGAACACTCTTACTGTACTTGGCCAACGTCAGACCACCCCCTCCCTCCCATCCCACCTTTCTAGTCATAAGGAGTCGTAAATGTCAGATACACCATATCCTGCAAACTAGTGCTTTGCATCAGGCCCAATGTGTATAAGTGTGATGCGGTCAGCTTTACCATAATATAAGGAACATTGGTTTCTTTTATCCCAGATTAAATCAAATACATAAAGATTAAAGTGTTTTTAAAGATGTCTTCATCATCATGTCTAGCTTTTTCTTCCAATGGTAACCGAGAGACATTAACTGCTGCTACAGCAGAAATCTTAAAGCAAAATCCTAGATGCCTGCAGCCTAAATCATGCCATGTATTGCTAAACATAAGTGCTTCTGTTCAAACACAAAGCATGGGTTTACTGCCTCTCAAACACTTTGTGGACTAAACCAAAGAGCCTCACATCATTTTTATTCTATAACCTACTGTATTGTAGCTTCAGTTGGAGAAATGAGAAGCGAGGTATATATATGACACGGAAACAGTAAAATATGCATCCAACAACTCATATGTGACATTTATTAAACAATCAGTGAAAAGCAAAAATATACAGAAATATGATTTCTCTGCTTTTTTTCCCTCTTTGATAGAGGCAATAACAGAAGTAAAAGCTAAAAATGTCAAGAGATAGATCAATATTTCAGCTTCACATTAATGTGTAGCCTCAAGCCTACACATAACAGGAGCATACAAAAAGTGAATTGACATTATTAAGCCTTGTCAAAGCTTTTATAAAAGATAACATTCTACACTGAAGCAGTCCCATTATAAAAGTAATACTAGTTTACGGGGAAAAACAAGAGTGATATTTACAGACAATCCAACGCTTGCAAGTGTAGAGAAATCAATGTATGTTAACATCATATATACAACTGGCTGACTCTGCATAAAGACATTGTTAGAAAGGAAGCTAATTCCAGCCTCTGAACGTTACAATATCACAAAGGCATAGCTGCCAACTGTCTCTAATTTACATGGGTAGTCCCAAGTTTTAAAGATTTGTTGCTGGATAAATTTGTTCTTCATAATCTATCTTTATTCCTCAGTATTGTTTATCTGCAAAGTATGTAACGCATTAAGCATACATATAGTAGGCCCCACCCACAGTGATGGCAGACGAGGTCACTGGTGGGGATCTGTAGGACGACGAGGCATGGGCCTTGCTGCTGTATATGTGATGATACAGGTAGCCATATCAACACGAGAAAATGGGCAGAGCTAGCCATGTAGTACGAAAGCAAGAGGGCTGGCTTTGGGAGTCTCACATGGGAGACCATTGTCTTTATAGACTTTAGTTTCCCAGCGTTTAGAGGTCAGCAGCCATTTCGGAAGCTGGGCTCCCAGGAAGGAGGATGGTGGTCCTGGGTCCCCGGTGAAAGGGGGTGATAGAAGGGGTTTAAGGTCCCAATTATGTACAAGCCACATAGAGAGGGATAGAGCTTACAGAGGTGATCCTTACCTTCAGAAATACCCCAGAAAAATGCACTAGTTTGAATGGGTGCATGGAGGCTGACGCTGTGACCAGTCTGGATAAGAAAGGGGAGAGTCTCCCCAAGCAGAAAGGAACAGTGGAGCCTTTGGAGGAGAAAATACCTGCAGAAAGGGATGGATGAAGAGAGAGAGACCCTTGGATTGGTGAATGGGCAGCAGCTGCACCAGAATATGGTGGCATAAAAGATGCCCCAATAAGAGGTGTTCGTGATGGGAGAGCCACAGGAAGCGGAGTGAATGTCTCCAGGAAAAGAGTCCCCGTATGTTAACACTCAGCATGTGGGGAATGTTTTATGATTAGAGCACTTTGGAAGTATTCCCTTAAGAGTAGTTGTCAGCACCAGAAGGATTATGATGGAAGGCCCCTGTTATTTGTGATTACTGTGGAGCAGCAGTAGGAAAGCCCCCTTAAAAAGTACCCATATACTGTGAGGGGGGGTTGCTGCATGAAGGCAGCATGGTTGATGTTGTAGAGGAGGGTCCCTGATTTAAGGGATGGAGAGTACCTGTATAGTGGGATGGGTGTGCAAGAACTTCTGGTCCATGCCTACTGTCTGCCTGTATTCATGAGTAATGTTAACTGTCTGCTGTGTAACAACCTCACCCACAACAATGGTATGTAAATTGCCAGTTTTGCCCTATTTCTACTAAGTATGAGTAGGAATACTGAAGACTCTAAGTAGCATACATGTAACATCTGCTAAAGAATTGTGCTGGAGGAGCTTGGCATTGAACAGTGAGTGTAACCGTCATGCTTATGTGCTGCTGAGAAGTTTATATTATGATTTGAACTGAGATGGACTGGCACCCTTTATTTCTTTAGATTTGCACTGCACTGCCACTAGTGGCCACTCCATACAACACATGTGGATGCCACACCCACGCCATAACAGAGCAAAAGAAGGGAGCGACAGCGAGTGGGTATAACACAACAATAGGACCCCCCAGGTAAGTGACTTCACAAATACGATCACTATTTTGTACACATGCAATATGCAATTTGCACTGTATATTTTTCACCTCTACGCTTTATACAATGTTTTGGGGAGGAGCAGGGTGGTGGTTCCATTTTTAGGAGGTGGCTGCAGAGCCTTTTTTGCCCCCTAAATTACATGAGTTTTCCAGGTCCAGTGGTGGTAAAGAGTATAAGAGATCAATTTACACTTTCACTGGAGCATTTGGTACATCAGCCACGCACACGTTATGCATATGTGCAAATCTATCAATGTAATAAAACCACTATTAAGGACACATGAAATAAAGACACGTTTTATGTCCTACACTCATGAGCTATTTAAGATTTAAAATGAGGCTAAAATTAGCAGCATTTTAAAAAAATATTAAAACTTTGTTATTACTTAAGTGGGCTTGTCCAACTGTGATAGTAAGCAGAAGGTTAGTAATGTGATTTAATATGAGTTGAAAATCACAATGCTTGTTGAATATAAATAGTTATAACAAATTAACATAAATATAAATGCAAAATAGTTTTTAAAATATAACGGAAATTAAACACAGAGGGCCAGATTCATTAAGGCGTGCAAAATTAACGTATTGTGCATTTTTAACTTCCACGTTCCATATTCAACTACAAGCGGATCTGAAGAAAAGTCTCTTGTTGAATATGGTTCTAGGTACTCTCCACTTTAACAGACTCAATGCACTGCAGGACACGCACAGTACATGTGTGGAATGTAAAGTCCCAGCAGAAAGCAGAGGGGGAAAAAATTATTGTCACCTGCTAATAATATAGTCATTAATAATATTTAATAATTTTCATTTTTCCATTAAATACATTTCTCAGGATGTTATTAATGTCTACTGTACATGAAATTCATTTTTACAGTTGTTCTTGATTGCAAACACATGTTCTAGCATACATACACAGCCTTCAACACTATCTTTTGACACTTCCACCTGACCTGTAGCTGGTGCAAGTGATATGACTGAAAAACACGTACCTTAGAAATGCCCAAAACTTAAATCAGACACTGCTGCCAGAGAGCTCGAACTTGGCACTCCCTTACTGTACATTGACTGCGTGCATACGCCCATTCCCCTGTCCGTTCCACCTATGAAATTTTAGGATCTCGCAATTGTCCTTTGTACGCAAAGATGAATTGCATACACTTGCGTTCTCTGGCATATAGCTTGTTTCTGGGAATGCACAGTGCAGTTTATCGCAAAATTCTGCACGTATCAGCATTTACATTACATATTTGATGAGGCCCAGAAACTGCAGAACTAGACTCACTTAATTTTTGGTGTAATATGTGAACTGGAGACAGGCTATAGAAACAGCCCCTTCTCACTAAAAGAGTTTTGCTAGTATGCTAATACTCTTGATGACCCTTTTTTTAGAATATTTATCATTGCCCCAAAATATACCATAATTCCCATCTGGCACATAAATTGAAATCAAACATACTTATATTGTTTTGATAGCCAACAAAGTTATATTTCTAGTAGAGATGAGCGGGCTCGGATATCTGAAATCCGAGCCCACCCGAACGTTGCCGATACGAGCCGGATCCGAGACAGATCCGGGTATTCCCGCCAATTGCTGAAACTGAGGCTCTGAGTCATAATCCCGCTGTCGGATCTCGCAATACTCGGATCCTATAAATTCCCCGCTAGTCGCCGCCATCTTCACTCGGGCATTGATCAGGGTAGAGGTAGGTTGTGTTAGGTGGTCCTCTGTCCTGCTATATCTCGTGCTGTGCTGTGCTGTGCTGTTCAGTTCTGTGCTGTGCTGTGCTGTGTTCTGCTCAGTCCAGTGGTGCTGTGTCCTGTGCTCTGTCCTTCTGAGTTCAGTGGTGCTGCTGGGTCCTGTGCTGTGTCCTGTTCAGTCCAGTGGTGCTGTGTCCTGTGCTCTGTCCTTCTGAGTTCAGTGGTGCTGCTGGGTCCTGTGCTGTGTCCTGTTCAGTCCAGTTGTGCTGTGTCCTGTGCTCTGTCCTTCTAAGGGCATTGTTATTTCCCCATTATTCCCAAATTATAAAAAAAATCAAAAAAAGTTATAAAAAAAATTACAAAAAAAGTAATTATAAAAAAAAAAAAAAAAAATATCCCAAAACAATCCTGCAGTATAAGTCCATTGGTACTGCTATATTACAAAGTTCACTGATTCAGCAGTATAAGTCCAGTGGTACTGATATATTACAAAGTTCAGTGATTCAGCAGTATAAGTCCCGTGGTACTGATATATTACAAAGTTCACTGATTCAGCAGTATAAGTCCAGTGGTACTGATATATTACAAAGTTCACTGATTCAGCAGTATAAGTCCAGTGGTACTGATATATTACAAAGCATGTAGCTCTTGTGGATGAAGCCCTTCGTACACTTTGCCAGGATCCGAGGGTGGTCAGTCTTTTAAAGTCAGAGGAATACATTCTGCCCACCGTTCTCGATCCTCTGTTTAAAGCGTATGTTGTGTCTCTGTTTCCGGCGGACACAAGTCTACAGCGGTGCAAAGACCTGCTGGTAAGGAGATTGTCCTCTGAAGAGGACCGTGACATGCCACCAGCTCCACCTTCATTTTCATCACTGTTTGTGCAGTTCCAAAAAAGAGGAACTGCCATTTCTATTGCTACCTTCTTTCTTTCTGTATTTCCTGTGTCCTGTGGTCTGTTCTGCTAAGGGCATTGTTATTTCCAAGTTATCCAAAAGTTTTAAAAAAAATATATATTTTTATAAAAAAAATTATAAAAAATTAATTAAAAAAAATAAATAAAAAAATTTCCAAAATTAATTGGAAAAAAATTATACAAAATTTTAAAAAAATCTAGCTTGTACTGCTATTTAAAAGTCTAACTATGATCATTCACTGTTGCTGTACCCAAAAATAATAGGTACTGCTATTAAAGTACAGTCCAGTGGTACTCTCCTGTGCCGCAGATAATTTGTAAAAGCTTTGCCGAGTGTGTGTAGTTATGTATCACAGGTTTTAAGAAGAGGCACAACACTGACAACCTGTTAGAGAAACTGAGGGAAATAATCTCTCTGTGGCTCACCCCACTTAGACTCTCCTGGGGATTCGAATAACTGCCATTTCTATTACTGCCTTCTTTCTTTCTATATTTAAAAGAAACTAAATAACTGCCATTTCTAGTACTACCTTCTTTCTTTCTCTATTTAAAAGATACTAAATAACTGCCATTTCTAGTATTACCTTCTTTCTTTCTCTATTTAAAAGAAACTAAATAACTGCCATTTCTAGTACTACCTTCTTTCTTTCTCTATTAAAAAAAAAAAATAACTGCCATTTCTAGTACTACCTTCTTTCTTTCTATATTTAAAAAAAAAAAATAACTGCCATTTATAATACTACCTTCTTTCTTTCTATATTTAAAAAAAAAAAATAACTGCCATTTATAGTACTACCTTCTTTCTTCTCTATTTAAAAAAATAAAAAATAACTGCCATTTCTAGTACTACCTTCTTTCTTTCTATATTTAAAATAAAAAAAAACTGTCATTTCTATTACTACATTAATTGTTTGTGCAGTCACAAAAAAGAGGAACTGCGCCCTTAACTGCTATGTTGGTTTTAGACGTCCATCCGGTGTCCGCCATCTGTTCCCTGGAATTCAAACCAGTTGAGGGTTTTTTTATTATATTGTGGCCCCGGTATCAAATTGGGTCCCGGGGCCACTCCACTACGCAGTCCAGATACTTGTTTGGTGGAATTCAGACCAGTTGATTTTTTTTTTTATTATATTGTGGGGACCACTCCGTCCACTACGCAGTCCAGATACTTGTTTGGTGGAATTCAGACCAGTTGAGGGTTTTTTTTTATTATATTGTGGGGACCACTCCACTACGCAGTCCAGATACTTGTTTGGTGGAATTGAGACCAGTTGAGGTTTTTTTTTATTATATTGTGTCCCCGGTATCAAATTGGGTACCGGGCCACTCCACTACGCAGTCCAGATACTTGTTTGGTGGAATTCAGATCAGTTGAGGGTTTTTTTATTATATTGTGGGGACCACTCCACTACGCAGTCCAGATACTTTTTTGGTGGAATTGAGAGTGATATATTGTGGCCCCGGTACCAAATTGTGTACCGGGACCACTGCACTATGCAGTCCAGAAAGCTACCTCGGTGAAACGTTTTGGACTAAAAACAATATTGTAAGGTGTGAGGTGTTCAGAATAGACTGGGAATTAGTGGAAATGATTGCTAATGAATGTTATTGAGGTTAATAATAGCGTAGGAGTGAAAATAAACCCAAAAAACTTGATTTTAACACTTTTTATGTTTTTTTCAAAATAAATCCGAATCCAAAACCTTAAATCCGAACCAAAACCTTTCGTCAGGTGTTTTGCGAAACAAATCCGAACCCAAAACCTCAAGCAAATCCGAATCCAAAACACAAAACACGAGACACCAAAAGTGGCCGGTGCACATCCCTAATTTCTAGGCCTTACTGCTACTAAAAATGGCCACATTTGACACAACTGATCAAGCAAGATGATTCGACAATGACTATAGCCAAGAGTCTTTTGAAAACAAGTTTGTATATGATTATTCTTTTGATCAATTATGTTTCTCAAAAGTAATATAAGATAAACTTTGATTGACCCAAAGCCTTGAAGCTAAGCAGTTATTTTCTACCAAGCTTCAGCCTGTCTAAATATATTTGAATATTCCTCCATTTGAAAATAGGAGTTCAAAAGGATCAACAGCAAGAGGCAAGGAAAATATAGTTTGGATTTAAACACAGTAACCCCATGGTAGACTGAACAGCAACTGAACAAGTGTCAAGAAACAGACAATTCACACACTGATTCTTTGTCTGCTTTATGACCACATAGGATTTGTTTTGGAAACATTAACATTTTATTTTTATAATTAGCATGATTAAGCAATAATCAAGACAGTCATATCATATTTTGCATAATTATACTGATTAAGCTATAATTATGACAGCCCCCATAAGTGCATCTTCTTGAATCTCATCTTGTCCAAGAAATCAAAATATGATTTTTGCATATAAATGCAATATGAAGGACAGATCCTCCCATCAGAAGATGCAAACTTGTTACGTCTGTCCATGAACTTTCTGCATGGGCAGGCTTGTTTGCAAAAAAAAAAATGGGTGCATGATATCATGAAACACACATTTCATAATGATCAAATAAGAGAGTATATTTGTTTTAACAAAACAATTCCACCCATGGATATAACAAAAAATTCACTATTTCTTGAAATATGTAACCATAACATACTTAAAATACATAATCTTATGGAAGCAAAATTGCTGGCCTGCTGTACAGAATAGCTTTTGCAATCTGTATTTGAGCTGCATTTGTATGGCTTAATTAAATGTATGTCACGGGCACTAGGAGTCTTTACCCAGGTATCACCAGATGATAGACTTACCAGAGCAGTATAGTTGGTAATATGGTACTCTGGTAGCGGGGTGATCACGGAACAGGAGACAGCAGGTGATAAGAGAATGCTCGAGGAAAGTCTATGACTAGCAGCACTGGTAATAGGTAGATAACTGTACACGAGGAACTGGATGGACAAGGAAACGTGAGGGTAGTCAGTGGTCTGCGTATAGCAAGTTGTACCACTGCTATAGTGAGGAGGAATGTCCAGGAGTAACGAGGAGGTGATGAGAGTCAGCGGTCTGCGTATAGCAAGTTGTACCGCTGTCTGGGTGAAGTAATGGAATCCAGGTGAAGGTATCCGGGGAGTCAGTGGTCTGCGTTAGCAAGTTGTACCACTGCTATGTGAAAGGATACTGGAAACTGGTGACTCAGAAAACAGGGAACAGTGGTCTGCCTCTAGCAAGTTGTACCACTGAAATATATAAGTGAGGAGGAGCACGGGGAGATCAATGCAATGCAGAGTTTACACGGACACACTGAAATATGTCCAGTTGAAAGAACAGCTAAGAGACCTGAGAAAACAAATGGGTGTGTCACTGGCCCCTGCAGACTAAGCTTTGGAATTCACAGCAAAAAGCAAGGTCATCACTGAGCTTGGAATCAGCCTCAATTCCCCAAAAATTCAAATATAGCTAGGTACCTTTGACGTAAAGTGCAGTTTACAAACACTTTGGGCAATACTGATGAAACAGCGGCAAAGTGGAAGGTTTGAGTAATACTTTGTACACATCTATCTAGACATCCATGCATATATTACTTCTGCAAGCAAAGTTGTTCTTTGTTAATAAAACTGTTGTCTTTATACCTTTCAAAAAAATTTATAAAAATCCTCCACCTTTGGATGTTGATAGTTGATAGTAGGATCAGGTGGATTTACAGCAGAGGTGTCAATAATTTTGGTCAGTACTTTTACAGTAGACCAGACCAGACCAGATATCAAAATGGAGTGCTGAGTCATTTGCATCATCCCTGGGTCTCTTGGGAAAGATAATTTGTTTCCTATCAGCAGTTGGTGAGAAAATGAAGGAGGAGACATCATCCTGTCACGTAACACTTGAGCTGTCATCTTGCTCACCAGGAACTCCTTGTATCCCTTGAGATCTGGGTCAGTTGTAAATAAAGAGAAGCCATAGCTCTTAAACCTAGGATCAAGCACAATTGCCATAATGTAGTGATCCGATTTCAAGATTTTGATAACTCTTGGATCCTGGCGAAGCACATAAAGTACTTGATCTACAAGTTCGACATACTTAGTGCAATTGCTTCATTTCATCTCCTCCTTCAGTTTCTCAAGCTAATTTTCCAAAAGCCTAATTAAGGGAATCACTTGGCTCAAGCTAGAAGTGTCTGAACTTACTTCACAGGTGACTACTTCGAATGGTTTCAGCACCTTGCACAACATGGAAAGCATTCTCCACTGCATTTGTGTAAAATGCACCCCCCCCCTTCTTTCCCAATGTTATGGCTTGTAGAGTAAGCGTGGATGGCTTTTCGCTGTTCCCATCCTCAGAAACATATACAGGGTGGAATTCCACCTTGTTAAGAGATCTTGCTTGAGTTGGTGGCATGGCAAATTAAATTGCTCTTGTAGCTGCTGAAATCTCCTACATTCTGTTGCCAAATGCCGTAAATGTCCAGATATTTTATGGGCCACAGACAGCATCTCCTGCACGTCCCTGTAATTTTTTAATGATTTTGTGCGCAAAACAGAGAAAGTAATAGAATTCACCCAGCTGTAATCCTCTCAAAATATTGGAGGCGTTATTAGAAATTACATATCCTGAGGAGAGTCCAAGCCATGTTGCAATGACATCCCTTAGTTTTTGTAACATAATGTCAGCTGTATGCTTCTGAAGTCGGTCATACACAGAGTATCCTGCCTCTGAAAAATGTGACGCACTTGGGTACATGCTGCTGCTGTTCCTGCTGGTTAAGGCGAATCACCAAACCAGTGGGCTATCACAGTCAGTTATCTTTAGTTTGCCCAGTTCTGCTTGTCCACATATTTGTGGTTAAGTGTACAGTGGGTAGAATGGCATTTTGTAGCCCAATAATTACATTTTCACCTTCTGAACCTTCTGGTAGAGGTGTAAAGGAATAGATTATGAACCTTCTGGTAGAGGTGTAGAGGAATAGTAGAGGAATAGTTTTTCTAGTAAAATGGTGTCATGATGGAATTTGGTAACGAGTACACAAGACCTCAATTACCTGTCTAAAACCAAATGCATTAATAGTGGATATTTGACACAGATCCAATACTAGCATGGCATCTGTGATCCGCTTTGCGACTGGGTGACAGCTTTCATACTTGCTTCCTCTTGAAAAGGATTGATTAACAGTCAATTGTTGTAAACTACTAGTAGTCTTCTTCGTGGTCTGCTTCTGGGATGAAGATCCATCCCCAGCAGCAGCAGCAGTGGGACTAATGCTCAAGAATTCTTCTGAAGAATCCTTGATAGTCGTGGAGTCATCTAGCCTTAGCAACTTGGATGCAGGACTAATTCTGATCGCTACTGAGGATATTGATGAGGACGGTGTTGTGGGTGTAGATTGCAGGTGCTGGGATCTAGCTGAGAGAAGGGACCTAGCTGATGTTGGACTGCGTGTTGTTATTTTTTTAGCATAAGTTTCAGATTTTCCCAACAGCTTGCCATGAACTCGCCCCAAATGGCGTAACATGGATGAGGTACCTAGATGGTTAAGGTCCCTACCTCTACTGACTGTGGCTTTATAAACACTACAAATGGCTAGACAGCTGTTGTCAGGAATTGGGTAAAAATAATTCCACACATAAGAGGTGGATTTTTTGGTGTTATGCCCAGGCATGACAATGGCCTTCTTCTTATCACGTACAAGAACTGCTTCCACTGGTGCAGAACTTACACAAACAACATCATCCTCATCAACATCCTCATTAGCGATGTTGTCAGATACACAGATACCCTCCTCATCCTGTTGTAGTTCCAAAGTGGCATCCTCTATTTGTGTATCACCGGCTACACTTGGGCTGCTCGTCCACACATCTGCAGAAATGCTGAAAGGAGGCTTCTTTATGTGTACAGTATAGCACTCGTGGATAGACTCTCCTCTGGGATTTGTGTCATTTATGAATCTGAACATACATTTTCTTCTAAGGCCTTACTGTTTTCTTCCAGCTCGGCTTTTACATGTAAAAGAATTTGGGCACCGCTTTTTGAGTCAAAATGACAAATTCTTGCTTGGTCACAAATGACCTTACAAGAAGATGCCTCAGTGACAGTTGCAGAACTAGCACTCATAGAGAAAGGCGAAGACCTGATTCTTTTCTTGCCACTGCATTTGTAGAATGGCATGTTGACAATTTGATTTTTTTCTGCAGTTAACTTTGCCTGGATTACAGGTCTTTTTTACTTTACCAAGGTTAAAGATATTTTTTTACATTTTTGTTTCACTGACTTAAAAAAAGTAGGCACTTCGACTTAACATTTAGCAGATGACGTAGTGGGATTACTATCATCATGACTGGTGCCAGCAGCTAGTTGGTGCTCTTGGTCTTCTGTGTACCGCTGTGAATCAATTTTGATAAACAGTATTATGTGACTGCAGATTTTAAAGAACAGTGACAGCCCTATTATTTCTATTTCAGCAATGACAATTAGCAATGGATCAATGCCACCCAGACTGTAGACTGGCAACAATACTGGCACCTCTCCTGTTTCTGAGACTGCCAAGAACCTACCCCATCTGTGTCTCTCTGTGAAATTGTGCCGGATCTCCATGGAGGTACTTATAGAATCGATAACTCGCGAGATCCGAAAACACAGCAATGACATGTTGCCTTGTTTTCACTTCCAAGTGCGCGTGAAAGTACAAAGCCGGCTCGGCTCGATACTCGGATCGGAGAAATTCGGATGGGCTCAGTTCTCGGAGAATCAAGCCCAAGCATCTCTAGTAGTAAGTGACCTTTGCACTCAAAATTGAATTGAATGTGGCTGCATTCTGCGGCGTATGGTCCGGTTCTGGGCTTGCACAGTGTGATTTTGCAGATTGCACGCGCAAAATAGCTGTTTATGTTCTTGATGAATCAGGCTCTTAAGGGTAAATTTATCGAGCTGCGAGTTTCCGTCGGGTTTAAAAAGTGGAGATGTTGCCTATAGCAACCAATCAAATTCTAGCTATCATTTTGTAGAATGTACTAAATAAATAACTAGAATCTGATTGGTTGCTATAGGCAACATCTTCACTTTTCAAACCCGCCGGAAACTCGCAGCTCGATAAATTTATCCCTTAGTCTGATTACAACTTATCTGTCACCGTGGAGACATGACTCTGGACTGGCTGCAGCAGTAATCCACTGGGACCACACATCCTCTTGCGTGCTGTCCCCTCTGTTTACCCAGAGCAGGAGACTCCCTCTCTGGCTAGCTTTGTATGCCCACAACAGGGGTGAACGGAGGATTGTCGGGGAGGGGGGCTTCCCCCGACCCCCAAAAAAAAAACACCCCCTGCGAGAACTGCTGTGCATGGGCAGTTCCGTTTCTTCAGTGCTGTCCTATACAGCAGCCGTGGCGCTGTCTAAGAAGCGTCTGCGGCGGTGCTGTATACACTACAGCACCGCCGCGACTGCTGTATAGGACAGTGCAGCTATAGCGGCCACTTAGTTAGCGCAGGGGGGGGTTTCTGGAGACTCAGAAACCCCCCCCTGCATGCGCCACTG
Organism: Mixophyes fleayi; assembly: GCF_038048845.1. Classification (NCBI taxonomy): domain Eukaryota; kingdom Metazoa; phylum Chordata; class Amphibia; order Anura; family Limnodynastidae; genus Mixophyes; species Mixophyes fleayi. The sequence continues at coordinate 93,438,105 of NC_134404.1, read as the reverse complement.
CACAATAGTCCTTCTTTACAGGGCTCATGTGAAGGTTCACTGGCACAGGTCCCTTGTAAAACAGTTCCCCACAAGTTGGACACTCTCTGCAATTCTAGAAGTCTATCCAACTATTATCCGTCATGTGCAACTGTACCGCAATTAGAATGAATCATTGTAACTATAAATTAATTTTAGTGTCAAAGCCTAAAACCTAATAGTGACATGCCACGGTTTGTCTCCTGATACAATTTACAGTATCCATTTTCATACCCAAAAGATATTTATTTAGAGCTGTATCTGGTTTCAAACACAAATTTAACAATTGAAACAGGCATAGACAATCTTGTTTCCAGGGCTGTTATTATAATACAATGTTTAAAAATACATGACCAGAATAGACATTACTGACAGGATGCTGACAATCTCCTAATATAATTTATATTATGCTTGTTCATATCATATGATGTTTGGATGTGTCTGATTCTGCATTTCGTGTAGAAAGACATAGAGAAGGATCCCATTATATGCATTGATCTATAATATCGTAATACTTCACATATTTTAAAACACCCATTATTTATATTGAGCTACAATATCGTGAAGCTCCACATATTATTTTCCACTAGCTGTAACGGCATGAGATCTCCGCTAGTGGAGAATACAGCCTACTGGTGTAACGGAGAAGATGAGGCTATGGACTCTTCGTAATCTATATAGAAAAGCTGATTGAAAATTTGACAATTACTTTGCGATGTTCCTTAATCTCTAGATGTTGCTTTGTAACAATATATACACATGGGATAATCATGTAATCATAAATCATCTCTTACTATTTGGTTCTGGATTGTGTCCAAAGTACCAAAAAGTCTTGTTTTCATTAATAATGACATCCAGGCACAAGTAATAAAACATCTTTGCAGATTGAAGATTCAAATTGGATGATCACATTCTACACAAATGCTAGGAAATGCTATAACCAGATTATTAATATCTCATATACTAAATTAAACATTAATGCAAATATATAAATGCCCCATATTGAAACCAATGCAACACAGTTTAAGATGCAGAATCGAAGAAGAGGGATGGCGACTAGGAAAAATGTCAAAAGAGCCCTCAATATATTAAATGCATGGTAAATGTAGGTATAGAATTAATAAAGATATGTGCAACAGGACCATTTTAGCAGAGTTTTGGCGCTTAGGCAGTCCCCTGGCCTATTTGGAATCTTATCCCCCTGTCCTGGATATAGCACGGCTAGAAGGAAACACTAGGCCAACAATAGATTGTGTTTAAGATTTATTTGTCATGTTACAATACAATTCTCATGCACTCACAATTGCTGTAGTTTTGACACACAGTAGCACTTATGGTAGCCTTGAATCAGCAGGTATCCTGAATCCTGGATGTGCCCTGTGATTTTTTTTCAGACTCCTTGAGTGCACTCCAGGTCCGTTTTGCATAGGAATCAATGATTCTTATGCAATGCAATGCTGCGTTAGCCTGTTCAGCATATATTAATAGCTGCATGGGCACTACATTTACATATTACAGTATGTGAGTAATAGATATACTTTGGAATCACTTTCTAGTTCCTGATGTGAAGCTGATTATGATTGCAGTGTGTTCTATTAAGATTCAGATCTAATGTATTTCACTAAATTAGACTATACTTACACTTTGACAAATCACATTCATTTGTTTTGCATTTGTATGAGTACTAAAATATTTAATTATTTTCATTACATTCCTCTGATCAACTATTATTTTTCTGCCTCTTAAAACACAAAATATTTTTTTATTTGTAAAGTAAGTTTTCCATTGTGCAAATCTGAAATCCACACATATATGGCACTGTTATAACAGGCCTCTTCATTTAGCAGGTACACTTTGAAGTGGAATGAATTGATTTATGCAGCAAGCAGTTCTAGAAAAATACTGCTCATAGCTAATTTAGCTCTTGCCCGCCACAGACACTTTTTCTATGCTCTCTTTTTCTACAGTCAATGTTTGTGAGATGGTAGGGGGATCAGTATAGCTTTTAAATTTTATTTTGAATTTTGTTTCAGGAGTGCCCAAAGGCTTAAACATGATCATTTTGTCTCCCTATTAGCTAAAAGATGAAAAGCACATCTCCGATGTTTCCCAGTTAATCCATATTTATGTTTCCTAACCATAATACTGTATGTCTATCTAGGACAGAAATTCATAGTTCTCAAATTATTGCCTGTTTCCAACTTACCAATTCATTCTTTTCACTGTAAAGCTGAGTTCTAGTTTTCTTTTAAACTAATAAACCATTTGGAATACGGAAAAATGTACAACCCATTTGTCTCATCCAATTATATAAGTCCCAGCATGTTATGTAGCTTATAGATTTGCTTTTAAACACACTGACAGCTAATTTTAAAATGGCAAAATTGCAGATAATCGACAACTTGCAAAAAACGTTGTTTAATACATTTACCCCAGGACTTCTCTTGTACTTTGCTGGGGGAGCTGGTACAAATCCTATATGATTAAAGAGATGCATTTTGAGCCTTTCAGCTGCACTTCAGTAAAATAAAAAAAAGCATTTCTCGATGTTGGTAACTGATAGGACAATAGCTGATTATATTATTCTATTTACCATATCTGAGAGAGATCTAGGAAGAGTCTTTGATCAAAAGGTCTGTTAATTTATCAGACTTCCACAAAGCTTGCTGGGAAGAGTCACAGGATACATACCCAGGACTATTTTAGATTAGAGCTCTGGTTTCATTATTGCAGCAAATCCTGTGCTTATCTTTCGCAGTCCAACAAAGCACAAGTATGTTTTGCATTGTCATACTTAGCAGCAGGATAAGTACTGCCACAGATAAAAATGGAACCCACTGCCTCAGAGCTCTGGAATCAGTGGTATTCTGGAAATGTTTGTTGCTGCTTACTGTGCACAACAATTACAAAAAAGACTGTGGTGTTTGTTTAGTGCAAAGCTCTGTTTAATAGTAATAAATGATCTAGCAGTACTAGGATCTGATGCTAGCACTATATATATATACTTCTCAAGTAAAGTGGTGTTTTATATACATTCAAAGTTATGGGTGTTTTTAATGTTCTTGTTTTCAAAGAATAATGATACATATTACATATAGTTATTTAAAAGCCTATAATTAAAGTTGGGCCTTGTAAGGGCGAGAATAATTCTTAGATGTTGATTTTATGTAGGCAATAACACAAGTTCCAATACTGGGAATGCCATAATACAAATGTGAATGCTAATTGTAACTTAGAGGTCTCGTTGTAGCTAAGCAGTATATCATTTACAAAAACACTAGTTAACCACAAGAAAAACAAGAGATAGGGCTGGATTTACTAAACTGAGGGTTTGAAAAAGTGGAGATGTTTCCTATAGCAACCAGTCAGATTCTAGGGGGTAAATGTATGAATCTCCGGATTCTTCATCTCCGGCGTGTTCAGCCTCTTCAGCGCTTAAATTTAAAGCGGCGCTGCATTGTAAAGGGAAGTTTCCCTTTACAATGCAACGCCGCTTTAAATTTAAGCGCTGAGGAGGCTGAATACGCCGGAGATGAAGAATCCGGAGATTCATACATTTACCCCTAGATTTCATTTATTTAGTACATTCTACAAAATGACAGCTAGAATCTGATTGGTTGCCATAGGCAACACCTCCACCTTTTTCAAACCCGCAGTTTAGTAAATATACCCCATAAGGTTAATTAAATGTGCTGGTGTAAATTCAAAGCATTAGGCCTGATCTATTGCATGGTAAGTAGGAAGATTCTTTTTAAACACTAAAATGTGTTTGTCACTGACACTTACGGATTGTATTATCTGTATTTCAGGGGATGGGAGTGGGTGGCAGAAGTAGGACAGTTCTCAATTTGACTGTCCCCCCTTCTGTGATGTCACTAAGAGGAAATTGACTTCTCTTGGCAAACTAATGTTGGTGTATCATCATCATCATTAGCATTTATAATTCCGCAGCGCTGTGCAGAGAACATCATCCCTTGCCCCATTGGAGCTTACAGTCTAAATTCCCTAACATACACACACAGACAGAGAGAGACTAGGGTCAATTTTGATACAAGCCAATTAACCTACTAGTATGTTTTTGGATGGTGGGAGGAACCCGGAGTACGCAGAGGAAACCCACGCAAACACGGGGAGAACATACAAACTCCACACAGATAAGGCCATGGTCGGGAATAGAACTCATGACCCCAGTGCTGTGAGGCTAACGCTCGTCTCCTTGTAAAACCGTGTTTCCATGGTTACCATTTCCCCGGTGGTCTAGAAGGAAGTGGGGCAGCCTGACAATGTCCGTAATGCGCTACTGCACATGCGTGGGTCCCGATAACCGGAAGTTCGGCTTTTTGCTCCGCACTTCCAATACAGACATAGTGTCAGGAACCCCTCCAGCCAGTACAACAACACCCGGAGTCTGCTCTGACAGTCTGGTGTTCACTGGAGCCCCTAGTGGTGGGAACAGACTTGGCCACATACTACAGAGGGTCGTGTGATGTGTACCAGCTGTGGAGAACCCAGGAGCAGAGGGTATTGGCAGACAGCGAATCCAGAGAACAGGCCGAGGTCAGGGGTCACTTGCTAGATAGAATCGTCAGAAAACACGCCAGGGGTCAGGGTCACGAGCAAATCAGCAGAAATGAAGGTACGAGCCAAAAGGTCAAGGGCACAGGCAAAAAGACAAATCCAGAGTACAGGCAGGGGTCATACATGGCAAACAGAGGTCCAAAGGTTTAACACCAACAGTACAGCAGCAGGCAGCCCTCCCTGCCTTAAATACTACCAGCAGCCAATCAGAGCCTGGAGTATACACAGCCCCCTGCATATGTTTAAATTATCTTCATTAATTAGCCCGCAGGCTAGTGGGGCCGATGTGCGCATGCGTCCGGCTTTCTTTCTTTGCTGGGACGCGGCGCTGAAGAGGAAGCGTCCCACCGTTGCCTTGGCAACTGCCGGGACACGGCTGGAAGTGACATCCCGGTCGTCAAGGTGACGGCCGAGACGTCGGGGAGCCCAGGAGACGAGTCGCGGTGGCGGTGAGTCCCGCCGCGGCTCGTACCGCCGCAGCTCGTAACAGTCTTTACCTCATAGTCTCATGGTTAGGGTCCTCTATGCTTGTCTACAGACTTGGCCGCAGACTACAGAGGGTCGTGTGATGTGTACCAGCTGTGGAGAACCCAGAAGCAGAGGGTTATGACAGACAGCGTATCCAAAGAACAGGCCGAGGTCAGGGGTCACTTGCTAGATAGAATCGTCAAAAAACACGCATGGGGACGGGGTCACAAGCAAATCAGCAGTATCAGAGGTTCAAGCCAGAAGGTCAAGGGCACAGGCAAAAAGACAAGTCCAAGGTACAGGCAGGGGTCATACACGGCAAACGGAGATCCAAAGGTTAACACCAACAGCACAGCAGCAGGCAGGAACACAGAAGTCTGGAAGCTATAACTGGCAGGGAGGCTAAGCCATCCCTGCCTTAAATACAGAAATGGACCAATGAGAGCCTAGCTCTCTAATTACACTCAGGCTAGCCCCATAATTAAATAAATTAGCCCGCAGGCTTGCCTAAGTATTGCGCATGCGCCCGGCTGCCCCATAGGGCCGGGACGCGGCGCTGATCTGAAAAGCGTCCGACCGTTGCTACAGTCTGGCCCCCAGAAGTGACGTCATCATAGCGACGGCCGGTACGCAGGTAGGAGAGTCGCAGCGGCTGGGCACCGCATCGGCTCGTAACACATAGAAGAAACAAGTCGCAACATTAGTAGCTGTGTTCCACAAGTAATATAAGTCCCCCAAAAGCATAAATACAGTGACTGTATCCTATATTCTTAGTAGGAGAGTCTGCACCGCAATAGACTACAAGGCTGTGAAGTATTTACAAAGAGTCTTGTCTGCAACTGCTTCTGTATATCTCCATAAGAGTGCATCACCACCAGCATACATACAAGTGTGTACTGCATATTATCTGTATTGCCTGATTGCTGCAACTGCTGTTACTGCTGAATACTGCTGTACTACAAGCAACGTTGAGTAGCTGCATTCATCTGTTGTTATCATCTTTAAATAAACAGCAACCTGTTTAAGTTATAAAAGCGTTGGCTTAACATCCACATTAACACCGCTGACATCTTTAGTAACATCAGAATACCTTTAACTACCAATATTACCTGGATATAATTAATATAGTTATCTAAATTTTTGTCTTGCATTTTGTACAGTGCTGTCATGGGACTATTTTTGTTTAGTTCTAATGAAAGGAAAAAAAAATTATCAGGTACTTACCTTGGACAAGCTTTGCTAGCTTGCAACATTTTAAACACATACAATTAGCCAAACAGCCATACAAATAGTTTTTTTCTAATTTGTGTAAAAACAATATTTTAAACTATATATTTCAGTTATTACACTTACCAAATACCTGTAAGTTAACATCCTGTGATTTGCTTCACAATTTCATACGAGTTCATCGAACCAGCCAAAATCAGTTTCTAATCTATCCCGAATTGTTTTATTGATCTATTAGAGCTAAATGATTTACTCTAAATAAATGGTGTGACAGGATGGACCACCTATGCCACCCTGTCTTTTGTTTCTGGGAAGCGGCTAGGCTTACTTTTCCACCGTTCCCTTTCGTTATCCCAAATGCGCCCTCTTGCGACAGTAGGAGGGGCTTACACAAGCTGCCACCACTGGACTCCTTACCGGCATCCAGTACCGGGTTTCCTCTGGGTAAATGACGCTGCTAGCGTTTCTCGTTGCTGGTGTACCTGGGCTGGTAATTCCGAACCTCTTACTATGGATCCGGGTTGCTGTGAATGGATATCCCCCTGGCCTATCACATTGACCAGGGCTGCTGGGTAGCAGGCAGAGCGGTTGTACTGGAAAGCTTGGGTCCAAACCTCAGACAGCCGGCTAACGGATTAAATTTAGGGTCTAATCTGTAGATCACAGGAATACAGCAATATTGAAGATGTTTTAAAGCAGGTCTTGAAACAAGATGTTTATTTGCTCTCACTGATTAGAGGTATCAGTAATCAAGTCAGATGTTGAAATCAGAAGAACACATTACATGCTCACACAGCTCACCTTTTATACAGTACTGACATTACTCCTAGCAGAGGTAAGCCAGCTCCTTGGACCTAGCCGGCTTCCACCCATCTAGAATATTCCCTCGGATCTCAAGATGTAATCTAATTTTGCATCTAATAATTGAACTTCCATTTCAACTTGATTTCCATCAGATCTCAGGATGTAATCTAGTTTTGCATCTAACACAATTTAACTTCCACATCCCCCTTCAGATGTTCTGTCTCCATTGTTTAGAGTTCCTGTCTGTCTAACAGGACCTTCACACATCAAAAGATCTAACTAACATGGGGCCTTTCATCAGACCGTTCAGAATACATATTCACACAAAACAACAAAAAACAAAAACAAGCTAGTTTCCCACATCACAATACACAAGATGCTTTGTAAACAAAGGCTCATTGTGTCAGATATATACATCAGAAATAGGCATAGCCTATAGCAAGGTTAAACAAGAGACACATTTCTTACCCTGGTCTCAGAAATAGTGATTTCCTATCTCACAATATACACAATATCAAAAATAAGTGTACGTGCAATTATATAAATAAGTGCCCTGTGCTATTTTATTTAAATAAATTTATACCAAAAGTTATTTAATAGTGATCCAGTCACAAATGAATACAAATTCTACAATAGATTTGAATTCCTATATTTAAACTATTTTAATCACTAATCACATGCAGCATGATCTTCCTCTTAGCAAGGATGTAGTCAATTGAGGCAAGTGTCACATGTACTGTATTCAAAATATAAATGTATTTTACTACCTGCAATAACTAGAATCACACATATTCTGGTGGGGCAGCATGGTGGCACAGTGGTTAGTATTGTTGCCTCACAGCAATGAAGTCATGAGTTCAATTCCCAACAAGGACCATATCTGTGTGGATTCTGCATGTTCTCCTGTGTTTGTATGTTCCTCCCATGTTTGTGTGTATGGTCTTCCCATGTTTGTGTGTATTTTCTCCTGTGTTTGTATGTTCTTCCCATGTTTGTGTGTATTTTGTCAGAGTGCTCTGCTTTCCTCCCACACTACAAAGACATACTGGTAGGTTAATTGACTGCTGACTAAAATTGACCTTTGTGGGTGTCTGATGTGAATCACAAATATTCTCTGTGCAGCACTGCATAATATGATGGCGCTATATTAATAAATATTACTAATACTCTCAGCAGAAATACGTATAGACCAATACTGCAGAAAATAATGAAATATACTCCTGTGGTGCAGACAAACATAGTCATGTAAAATAAATGAAAAAAAGAGTGACTATAATGTATGTTGTCCATAAGTATGAAAGTAGAAAAACAAATTAGACATTCATGAAGCATGAACTTTACTGATGACTCAGACAGAGGCTTTGCAGTTGTAATGGTTTCTAAGCTGACACTGAGTCATACATCACAGCTTTGTTTCTGCAAAATTAGAAAGAGAGGATTTTATACAGAAAAGACTTCATACAAACTATGTGAGAAAGAATAGCTTTTTTATAAATATAAAATGTAGAGATAAAAGTCTCTACATAGGGTGATAGATAGACATACAGACAGACAGACAGGGGCGCACGGAGGATTGTCGGGGGGGGTTTCTCCCCGCCAACCGGAAAAAAAAAACACGTTTCGCCAGCACTGTCCTATACAGCAGCCGCGGCGCTGTCTAAGAAGCGTCTGCGGCGGTGCTGTATACAATACAGCACCGCTGCGGACGCTTCTTTGACAGCGCCGCGGCTGCTGTATAGGACAGTTGCCACTTAGTTAGCGCAGGGGGGGGGTTTCTAGAGACTCAGAAACCCCCCCCCTGCATGCGCCACTGACAGACAGACAGACAGACAGATAGACAGACAGACAGATAGACAGACAGACAGACAGACAAATAGATAGATAGATAGATAGATAGATAGATAGATAGATAGATAGATAGATAGATAGATAGATAGATAGAATGATAGATACTCTGATGACGTTCGGAATAACGAAACATGTTGTATTTTATCCTCACAATATTGTTATTTTTCAGAGTCATTTTTACTGCCAATGTGATATTTGTGGAACAGTTACACCAGCTTCAAGTGTTCCTCCTTGATAGCAACAGGGCCGGATTAACCCTAGGGCTTTCTGGGCTAAAGCTCAGGGGCCTCGGCCCGGGGCTTTTTTTTTTTTTCCTTCTGTGCCATGCCGGAGGCTTCTTCAACAAGGTGAGCAGCCCTGGTGCAGGGTTGTGGCAGGTGGCTTTTGAAGGTGACTTAATAGATGGTTGTAGTAAAATAGATGGTAAGCTCCTAATAATTGCTTTCACTGGCCATGGGCTAACACATCTTTGACACAGGGAGGTGAGCAAGGGGTAGTTATTGTGTAGACCCCACAAACTCTTCCTTCTAATCTAGGGGATTCCAAACTCCTAAAGTCTCCTGGCCAAATACAAACAGTGAGAAAAGTTGATAATTGCCTGATCCTGGCTGGTCACCTTCTTTCCTCTCGCTCCTGATTCTCTTTCAGCTTCTGTCTCACATTTCTCAGTCCTGGATCTTAGTTCTAGCTTTTGATTGGTTCTCAGACAATTATCTCATCACCCCTTCACTAAATGTCATCATGACAGTTCTGCAATGAGCTAATTAGCCTCTCATTGAAAGCCAAACCCTCTCTGGATAAGTCCCTGCCTGCTCATTTAAATATTGACCTTGTTACCCCTCCCCCTGTCCTTGAGTGCAATTACATAGCATTCAGAACTATACAGTCTGTTCCTCTTCAGATCCTGCAGAACTACAAGTTCCAGCATGGGGAGCTTGCAGTCCCAGAACAACTGGAGAGACAAAGGTTGCATGACTGTAATATAAACACATGCGTACACGTTAGTAATATGTCAGGCTGCAGATTAATACATATTAATACTTAAATCAACGATAATAGCAATATTACATACCCACTGCCAGGTAATCTGACATCATTTTAGTCAAGATGCTGATTCCGAGGTGACTCCTGGACGTTGTTCTTGGGATGTTGTTTCTAGTAAAGCATATTCCTGATCTTTTGAGTTATATCATGTGTGTGGGTTACAGATTTAAATAAATAATTCCTTATATCTGATATTACTATTATTATTGTAACATTTATTATTTTGTATTTTTATTTTTATTATATGTTATTTACCGTATTTTTGTTTTAAATAACTGAGGACATTCAAACATTTACGGGTTAAGAACTTTCCTTTTTACCATATTTATTTTAAACATGACTGGGGGGAGATCATAACAGAGAAATGACAAAATATAAAGACGTAGTAGGTATATTAAAATGAACATTTGACAAACGACTTATGTCCAATCCGATAATACTGGGCGCCTCACAGTACCCGTAGCCCAGGGGCTTATAATGTCTTAATCCAACCCTGGGTATCAACATCACAGTGGACTCAGATAAGCACTGTTTTTATGCAACCTTTTGTAAGGGTCTTTAAATTTGTTTAAAATAAGAATTGGCTATATTAAAAGATTTCACACATGGGCGCTTGTCTTCTCGATGTGTATTTCCTTTACAGATAATGAAGTGATTATAAGTGAGAGCTGAGGATTCTATCTGTAGTACATGTATCGAGCATTTGACAGATAAGCTTTATCTTTATTTAAAAAATGTAAGCTGTTTTCATTCAATAGGGTCATTGATTGTACATTAATTACTACACCATGACCACCCCTACTCCCGATGTTTTTGATCCTAGATTATTCCATTCCGGGTGTGGATGTTTAGAAGAGAGGAGCTGCTATTTGCTTTTGGACTGTACTTATTTTTTATGACTTATATTTAGGGAGTTGTTTATGAATTTAGTGTATATAATCTTTATGCTGTAAGGAAACTAAGAGATAACTCTCTCTCTCTCTCTCTCTCTCTCTCTATTTTTCTCTTAATCATTCAAAAGTAAAAATTGGTGGTACCCATTGTGCAATTTTATATTTCCCCCAGGGCCGGAACTACCACCTGGTGAACCTAGGCTGAGGTTGCAAGGTAAGTGGCACACTCCCTATAACGGAGTATGATGCCCCGCCCATGCTAGGTAAGTTGTGATAGGTGTCACCGAGGAGGGTTCGTATTGGAACCCAAGAGGGTGCACCTTGTGTACCTACAACCCATCCACTGGCCATGTATTCACCACCATTTAATTGCCAGAGGAAGTATTGAATGGGAATTCTGTGAAATGTACTGTGTGGTGTTTATCTATACTAACAGATCTCTGCAGGTTTGAAGCATCCTCTGAAATTTGGAGAGAGGGCTTTAATCCAACAACAGTGATGTTCTAGTAACTGTAAAATATAAAATAAGTGATAACATTCATAGCAAAACATAACGGGCCCGAGTCATTAAGGAGAGCAAAGCAAAAGAAAAGGAGTGACTTTGCACCTTGACAAAACCATGTTGCATTGAAAGGGCAGGTAAATTTAAAATGTGGGGACAGAGTTATATTTGGAGTAAGGCATGTCCTAGATCAACTTTAAATTTCAGTATAAACATAAACTTATCAAGTATTTGTATGCTACATGCAAAGGCAGCCAGTTATTTCTTTATTTGCAAAATAATCAACTAGTTTGCACTTTGCACCCCTTGCATTGTAACATGGTTTGTCCGGGAGTAAACTTGCAGTAAGAAGTGAAATGTGTCCAGTAAAGGCACTACCTTAGTGACCTACATTTAGCCCTTTTGTACCACACAGAGTAAGTATCTTAGGAGTATTAACATGTACAGAATTTACTGTTATTTGCTTATGTATATTGGAGTCTCTTTATCATGCCCTCTGTTTCAGACAAAATTTATTTCTTCATATCTGGATATAACTAAGCTTAGTATTTTGTAGATCATTGAGCATTGATATTAATAAAAAAAATATTGATCAATTCATTTAATAAGCTCAAAAAATGCTTGCAAATATTTGTCACCATGTCCCCTAGATACAGCACATAGCAACTGAAGATCTTCAAATAATTGTGGGTATTTTTCCGAATAATCAGACACATGAAAGCGGTAAAGCACACAGCTGCAGATTGGTTTAAAAAAAAAATAATGAAGAAAATGGAAACAAAACAGAGTTATATTAAATTATTAACTTCACGTCCTAATAGAAAACGATCCTCATTGATAAATATTCTAAATGCTTGTACACACAGGCATTGTAAAACAAGGCTAGTTAAAAGCATAGAAATACCTTGTACTTTGTCTTCACTCACAGAAAGCCATTCATTATTGTGTCTCAAAGCTTAAAGGCAGCACAGTTATGTACTTAATGAGCGTTCCCTTGTAAGCCCACTGTATTTTACTGAGCGTTTACACTTCTGAATGTTACAGGCAATGACTTTAAGAAAGCATGCTACAATCTTAACATTAATGTCCTTGTGTGTGAGGCCCGATATTGGAACTTGAAGCTTGAACCATTATAGGTCCATCTAAGGTGATTTTAAAATGTATATATTAACTTTTTGAGGGATATGTGAATTTCTGTTTTCTTTCTGATAAGTTATTGGTCTGTTTTAGCAAGTGTATCATTGGCACGGTAGCCCTGGAGGACATACTTTTGTTGGACTGCCCTCCAATAAGGGGTGCATGGGCATGTATAAGACTTTGACAGTAATGCACCAGCCCCTAGAAACAGAGTTGAATCACAACTAATTCCAGATCAAACATGTGTGGGGAAACATGGCATATTACAATGTCTGCTGCTAAAGGTTCCAGTGTAGAGGTTTGTAACCCCACGTTTGTGATATGTTTTTGAAGAATCTGCTAACAGTGGAGTCACTAGGCCTATTTGTCAGAGTTTTCTTCAACTTCACCTGAGGACAATCTTGGGGACACAGATTGGATTAACATAAGTGATTCTAGCTGGGATTTCTCTCAGGTGGAAATAAGTGAAACAGTATTATTCAGAATATGTCCAATTTAGGATCATTTTCAAATTGTGGGCAAAAACATAGACATTTTGTTCATAGTAAAAAGGACAATTCTCTCTTCTGCAAATGTTGATTGGATTGTTGGGGCAGACAGTTTATATGGCCTTGAGTGCCATGTTCTGCCTCAATTTCCCAGACATCCACTATATCAGTATGAAGAGAAGAGATTTTCTGCTGGAGCTGATTGTTAGCATGTCATAGATCAGACTTGGCTAACCTGTGGCACTCCAGGTGTTGTGAAACTACAAGCCCCAGCATGCTTTGCCAATATATAGCATCTTATTGCTGGAAGGGTATGCTGGGACTTGCAGTTTCACAACACCTGGAGTGCCATAGGTTAGCCAAGCTTACCATAGATGGTTTACATTTTCAGACAAGTCTTTTGAAATCTAAAACACACACACATATATATATATGTATATATTAGTTACATTTTTCATTTTCATAGCTCACCTTAACTGTTTCTCTGTTGATCTAATTCCATCCTCCATTTCTTTGTTAATCAATATACCAGTAGGCAGTAGCCAGAACTGTGTCATAATTATTTACAAATGCGGTTTTACCTACATCCGCAATAACAGAAAATGCATATATTGCTTTTTGATCAAATGCCTCAGAGTTTGTGTCAACATCAACCAGGGCACTTCATGAGGAAATCATATCCTTTTGACGTTCAGGTGCTACTACTAAGGGAAGAAGTGCTTGTTCTTTGTTCCATTAGCTTGCTTGTTCCATGGAGGTTGTATGTCTTGTGTCAGCATAATAATTTGCTTCTTCATTAGCCTCATTAAGGCTAAATGTATTTGTGCTAAGAATGCTCAAACTAGTAATACAGAAGCTACATCCTGGCTTTGAGTTGGCAGCACGGTGGCTAAGTTATATTCAACACGGCTGCAAGACTTATCTTCATTTCCTCTGCCTGCCTTGCCTTACACTGGCTTTTTCCCCTACAGAATCCTTTTCAAACTCCTCACCCTCATCTACAAGGCTCTCTCCAACTCAACTGCCCCATGTATCTCCAAACTCATCTCCATTCACACTCCTTCCCGATAGAGCAATGACCGTCAGCTCTCCTCCACTCTGATCACCTCATCCCACTCCAGAATCCAAGATTTCTCCCAGGCTGCCCCCCTCCACTGGAACGATCTCCCATGCTCTATCCAACTGTCCCCTAATTTGTGCTCCTTCAAACGGGCTCTTAAAACGCAACTGTTTCTCAAAGTCTACCAGTCATCCACCTACCCCTCCCTCCTTGCTTGTTCTCCTCACCTCTCTCTTCCTTGCCCTATACTCGCTCTTCTTGAGCTAGTTCCCCTTCACTGACTCCCTATTGTGCCTCCTGTCTGCCCTCCCTTTGGAATGTAAGCTCTTATGAGCAGGGCCCTCTTCCATCATGTCTCTACGCCTATTCTTCTGCTCTCACTTCACTGTAATAGCTATACCTGAGGCTTTTGGAGTCTTGGGGTAAAATTTTTCAAGCTGCAGGTTTGAAAAAGTGGAGATGTTCCCTATAGCAACCACTCAGATTCTAGCTGTCATTTTGTAGAATGTACTAAAAAAAATGATAAATAGAATCTGATGGGTTGTTATAGGCAAAATCTCCACTTTTTCAAGCCCGCAGCTTCATAACTTTACCCCTTGGTATTATTCACTTATTGTTCTGTACTATTTTACCCTGCCTGGTCTACTGTTTATATTCTATACGGCACTTTGGAAATCTTGTGGCGCCTAATAAATAAAAGATAATAATAATAATAATAATAATAATGTTGCAGCACATGGGGCTGCATGGTGGCCTAGTGGTTAGCATGTCTGCCTCACAGCACTGGGGTCATGAGTTCAATTCCCAATCATGGCCTTATCTGTGTGGAGTTTGTATGCTCTCCCCTTGTTTGTGTGGGTTTCCTCCAGGTGCTCCAGTTTCCTCCCACACTCCAAAAAAATACTAGTAGGTTAATTGGCTGCTAACAAAAATTGACCCTAGTCTCTCTTTCTGTCTGTCTGTGTGTGTGTGTATGTTAGGGAATTTAGACTGTAAGCTCCAATGGGGCAGGGACTGATGTGAATGAGTTCTCTATACAGGAATCAGTGGCGCTATATAAATAATGGTGATGATGACTTTGCTTAAATTTTAGTTCATGATTACTCTGTATTTTTACCATGCTATTTATAGTTTCTGCATGTTTAATTCATATTAATAGTTATTACTAGAGACAAAAGAGGATATATCAGAAGAGGGTTGTGAAAAAGTGAACAATTCCCGAACTAGGGGACAAAAATGAATATAGTAATTCATTTTTGTATGTATGTACTATTAATTGTGGTACACTGTGAATGGATAACACAATAAACTGTAAGAATTTCAGCTGCTATATTGCTGTTCTGAACTAAAAGCACTACTAAATTGCAGTACAGAGTGGTGATGACCAGTCCAGCAGATGCGACAAATCACAGCCTTTCCTTTATAAGATTGTGAAAGAATAGCCAAATCCCAGAGGTCAGACCAGTTCTCATATATTGATTAACAATTATGCTAGCCAGTAGCCAGTGTGCCACAAAATTAATAACCAGTGTACTAGTAACATTAATTTTCGATTGCTAAAGATTGGGTCAATTGTATGAATTTAAAATTCTGTATTTATTGCTTGTACAATGTAATGATTTAATGTGCTTATTCTAACCCACCAAAACAACATCACAGGGCAGAATTTGGTGTAAACAATATGAATGCATGGTTCTATCCTGCCTTGTGTCGACAATTCAGGCTGGTGGTGGTGTAATGGTTTGGGGAATGTTTTATTGGCACACATTAGGCCCCTTAACACCAATTCAGCATTGTTTAAATGCCACAGCCTAAATGAGTATTGTTGCTGACCTTGGCATCACTTTATGGCCACAGTCTACCCATCTTCTAATGGCTACTTGCAGCAGGATGTCAAATGTCCTATGTAAAAAGCACATGTCATCTCAACTTCCACCAATATGACAATGATTTCTGTGTACCCAAATGAACTCCACAGTCATCAGATCCCAATACAATAGAGCACCTTTGGGATGTGGTGGAACAGAGTTTTTTTTAGCATGTGTTTGCAGTTAACGAATCTGCAGCAGCTGCATGATGCTATCATATCAACAAGGACCATAATCTATAAGGAATGTTTTCAGCACCTTGTTGAATTTAATAGGCTGTTCTGGGGGCACAGGGGGGGGGGGGGGGGGTGCTAGAAAGGTGTATCTAATAAAGATTATCAACATGGTGTTCTATATATTTCCTCTCTATGTGATCACTCGGGGTACCCTACAGCTAAACTTATAACAGTATGGGACACTCTCATTTCTTGACTGGGCTGTTATACTAACATTCATCAAATAAAACATTGGAGAACACAAGTGACTTTATGTACATTCATTCAGTCATTCTTCCGGAGGCAGCAATGATATACACTATTTTCGAGTTTTAACTTTGGCAAATTGTTAAATATTATGTTACATCTTACATTAAAATGGCAGACAGTAGATTTACAAATAGTCCCGCAGGTCACTAGTGAGTATATGTTTGGCTCACTTGCCACCAGTACATAACTAGTTCATGTTGGCAGAATCAGTAATTGCCTTACATAAGCTTATGCAAACCATAGAGCTATTCTGACGCCATGCTTCCCCTTGCATAGTAGACATTCCGACAGATAGCCTGTGCTCCCAGACGTGTTATATGTGCAGGCAATGAGAGAGAAAAAAACATCATTTTGCTACACAAATATTACAATACAACAGATGTTGCCCTTGAAACAACAATGCCATTAGAACAAATTGTCGTAGCAGCAATCACATGCTAAGATATCTGCTTTTCAGCAAAAATGACACTGAAGGTCCAACCGTGAAGCATAAAGTTTAATGGCTATCAGCAATAGTTATGATTTCTTATGTTCTTTTCGTGATGTTCTTTGTGAAATAACATTGTATCTTGGTTTGCCATAATCAGATATCATGTAAACAGAAACTATGGCTCAGGATTTTTAATAAACATAACTGTATCTAAAATAAATATGTCATTGCTGCCAGTTCTCCATGAGGCTAAATATATTGTAATAATATATTAATCCCTTCTGTATTTTTTCTTAGAATAAACTAATATTACAAGCATTAATGGAAGCAGAGAGCACCTGATTACTTATTATTATAAACAGATGATAAACATGATTGAAATAAGACTGGAATTCATTGCACAGTAAAAGCACATTCTTCTTTTGAATATGTATTACTGTGCATCGTTGCAAAAATTCATAGGATGCCCTCCTTCTTGGCAGAGAATCAAGCTTCATACACTTTAAGCTGCTGTGTGTGGCAGTCTTACTCTGCCAAGTTGTACTATAAAAATTTATATATATATATGCTACAATAGCGACATCTAGTGGTAAGTGTTATTAGTGAAGGTTAAAAAAAAAGTGGGGCGTTATTTACTAGCCAAATATAAAAATGCAGTGCCTTATAGGAGGAAATAGACAGTTAGCTTTAGTTGATCTTGACAGTGGAACTAAATGTATTTTTATTTGCTATGGTTATTTTAAACATCTGCATTTTGTTAGCAAATGTCTTAGAATGTGCAGAAAATGTCAGCCAGTGTTTTATTGCCATGGACTTTTGCAGCTTTAAAGATGTGTCATATTTAATACCTTAGTTTTATAATCCCATATGTGGCATAATTTATAATGACAAACCAGACATTTATTTTCATTGTCGGAGCTGCACTGGAAAACATGACAGCATCTAAGTGGTTGTTGTGGGTTAGAGAACCTTTGTGCACCTTTTTCCTCCTCCATCTCTGTTGTCACTAATAATGTATTCAAATAAGAGAAAGGAGACATATGCGGCAAGTGATAAAGTAAGTGCATCTGTCCACTATACATTGTGACAACAGGTGTATTATACTCTCTTCTGCTACCAGAGGTAGTGCCTCCACCCACATTACTTACCCTGCTCAACCTTGTAGCACAGTGACTGACACAGTCAGTATGGCAGGGGCATAAAAAAAAAGCTACCTCTCCCTCTCCTGTCCCTACACCTAGTTGGTTGCCTAGTAACAATAACTAGCATCTAGAATTCCTTCAACGGCCTCGGACGCTGCCTTGCTCACGGCTTATTGCTTAGACACCGGCAGCCAGCACCCCCACTCTGTTCACTGATTTTTCTGTGTCTAGCTGGTTGTAGGCGGCAGCAGAAGCTGCTTATCCTTTCTATTCAGCACAGATGCAGGCTAATTAATCTATGGGAGGGCATGATTTCTGGAAGTTGTTCAACCTCTTTTTGCCTCTTTCTTCCATCTGTGCTGGTTATAGCCAAACTTTACATTTTTTACCCCCGGAGGAGGTGGCGTGGTGGGAGGGCGGAAGGGGGTGTAGTGAGGGCGGGAGGAGGCAAGATGGGATGATCACTTTGACCCCACCCCCTTGATGAAATTGACATTTTTTTCGCTGGGGACAGGGCCAAAATGACGTGATTCCTCGCAAATTGCATCATTGAGGCTCAAAGTGGGCAGGATGCTAATTGCCTGCACTCATGGGAGTCTGGGAGACCTACCTGTAATTCGTGAGTCTTCTGGATATTCTGGGAGAATAGGCAAGTATGATTATATCTCTCTCTCATCCAATGTGCATTTGTTCCTGCAATCCTGCTGTTAATTCTACTGACTGCCCGTGCTTGATCCAGACTGGTTTCTAACCCTGCCTTTTGACTGCCGCCTGTTTTCTGAATTTTCCTTACTCTGCTGCCAGCCCTGCCCCTAGCCTGTTTCATGACTCTGTCTTGAACATTGCCTCAGTACTCTTCACCAATATCCTCATTGCCCTTGTCTTTATCCTGCTCCCTGCTGGTCTCCTGCTGTGTTCCATTCACACCCACAAATACCCTAAGCTGATAAGCCCCTACTACTACGAGTCAAATCCTGGAGTATTGGTAAACACATAGCATTCTTTAAAAAAAACTGGGCTGCTAAAGGTGAAGACCTCGCAAGGAGGTTCCAGGGGTTTTATCAACTGATGTGTATTCATAGTAGAGATGGGCGGGCTCGATTCCCCGAGATCCGAACCCACCCGAACCTCGCCTATCCGAGTACGGAGCCGAGCAGGCTCGGTACTCTCCCTCCCATTCGGATTCAAAATCGAGGCAAAACGTCATTGTGACGTCGTAGGATCTCAGAGCTCGATTCTCACGATATTTGAAATGCATAAATACCCACCTCCACAGCAATCCATCGCCATTTGACAGAGGAAGAGAGGAGGGTTACGTCACAGGCTGTATTAAAGCAGGGACAGAGCAATTATTGTATACCTAATTCTTTCAATTATTATTGAAATTCTGCTAGAAATTCTATTAGCAATTGTTGGAGCAGGAAGAAAGGAGGATAGAGGAGGCATTTTTTTGAATATTTTGCACTACAAGTGCTTTGGGGTGTCTCATATTCCCCAATGTGAAAGAATAATTTTTCTGGCTGCAAAAAGTTTTATCTAGCAGCACTATCTATTGAATATTTTGCACTACAAGTGCTTTGGGCTCATTAAAATGGATTCAAAGCAGTCCACATATGAGCAGGATCAGCAAGCAGGTGCTGGCACCAGTCCTGATGGTAGTCTTCCCTGTACGTCATCTGGTAAAGCCTATGTAAAAGCACATAGTCTTTTTAAATCAGGGAAAAAAACACACCCAAAAAAAAAAAAAAGTATACTTATAAGTATAAGTTTGATGCAGACAGAAACCAAACTGCCTTTGTCCATTTCTTTTTATATTGTTCAGTCTATGCAAGCTGCTTTTTTTCTATTTAACTACAAGTGGAGGGGGGGCTCATAAACAGCCACCAAACTACCTTTGTCCATTTTGTTTTATATTGTACAGTCTCTATGCAGGCTGCTTCTTTTCTATTTAACTACAAGTGGAGGTGGGGGGCTCATAAACAGCCACCAAACTACCTTTGTCCATTTCGCTTTATATTGTACAGTCTATGCAGGCTGCTTCTTTTTTATTTAACTACAAGTGGGTGGGGGGGACTGATAAATAGCCACCAAACAACCTTTGTCCATTTCGCTTTCTATTGTACAGTCTATGCAGGCTGCTTCTTTTCTATTTAACTACAAGTGGAGGGGGGGTGGGCTATACAGACAGACTCCAAACTGCCTTTGCCCATTTCTTTTTATATTTAACTATAAGTGTAGGGTGTAATATACACCCAAAGACGATGGCTGCATTGCCAATAGGCTAAGATGGAGAGGAAATCAGGTTTGTGTGCAGAATTAAGGACGGCCTACCAGGGATTAAACTGTTTTTTTCATAATTTATTAGCTTTAGAATTACCTTACTTATCCAATAAACAGGTGGAGCACTAAATTAGGTTAATTTAGGCCCAAAAAATTGATTTCTAAACAAAATTGCAAAACAAAACCAAACAATACCAAAACCAAAACACGCAAGGTCGGTTTTGCCAAAACCAAAACCCGAAGGTAATCCAGATCCAAAACCAAAACCAAAACACGGGGGTCAGTGACCATCTCTAATTCATAGCTATAACTTCTCTCCAGTCCCATAAATCATGTGCTGATTATGCAAGCTAGAAACTATATGGTCAAAACAAATAATGTTGGGGACAATTGGCGCCCCTGCTCCTTCACAATCTAAAACTACCAGAAATTAAATCGTTCATACAAACCCTAGCTGTATGGGCAGAGTACAGCAGTCTAACCGAGTCAATGAAGCTGGGGCTGACCCCAAAATGGTACAAAACCTCCCAGTGATACAGCCAGTCTAATCATCGGATGCATCCAGGGACACCTCCACTGCCTCATCATCCATCTCATGCGTAATTTGTAGGTGTGTAGAAAACCATCTACTATTCATCGTACTGGATTTACATGGCATAAAACCTGTCTGGTCTTGGTGGATAATTTGAATTGTGACCTTATTGAGTCATGTTAATGGTGAAGTGCTGATTTAAAACCATTGTGAAAGTGTGAAATTTTGACCTCAGTTGCAATTTATAAGGTTGGGAACTTCGTTATATTAGTTGAGTTTCAGGAACTAGTGAGAGGGAGACAGAGAGCAGGAGCAGGAGAGTAAAGTGTAGTGTTCTGTATCAGGAGGTTTATGATTTATTAAGATAAATAAAGCTCCAGGTCCAGATGGCATACACCCAAGGGTCCTTATGGAGTTAAACTCGGAAATAGCTAGACCGCTATTCTTAATTTTCAGAGATTCAATCTCATCAGGCTCAGTACCAAGGGATTGGCGAATAGCAGATGTGGTGCCGTTGTTTAAAAAGGGGACGAGATCACAACCAGAGAATTATAGACCTGTAAGCCTGACATCAATAGTGGGGAAACTACTGGAAGGTATTTTAAGGGACAGTATTCAGGATTACTTGGTACGCAATAAAATTATTAGTGGGAATCAACATGGATTTGTGAGGGATAGGTCATGTCAAACTAATCTAATTAGTTTCTACGAGGAAGTTAGTGGGAACTTAGACCAAGGCAGGACAGTAGATGTGGTCTACTTAGATTTTGCAAAGGCCTTTGATACAGTGCCACACAAGAGGTTGGTTTACAAAATAAGGGAACTAGGTCTAGAAATCAAAATTTGTACTTGGATCGAAAACTGGTTAGAGAATAGGGAACAGAGAGTTGTGATAAATGGAACATTTTCTAATTGGTCAAAGGTCTTAAGTGGAGCACCTCAAAGTTCCGTGCTGGGACCACTCCTTTTTAATATATTTATTAATGACCTTGGTGATGGTTTAGAGAGTAAAGTTTCTATTTTTGCAGATGACACTAAACTCTGTAAGGTAATAAAATCAGAGCAAGATGTAGCTTCTCTACAGAGGGACTTAAATAAACTGGAGGATTGGGCGGCTAAATGGAATATGAGGTTTAACACAGATAAATGTAAGGTTATGCATTCAGGGATCAAAAACAAGAACGCAATCTATAAATTAAATTGAATTAATTTGGGAGAATCTATAATGGAAAAGGATTTGGGAGTGCTCGTAGACAGTAGACTTAGCAATAGTGCTCAATGTCAAGCAGCAGCAGCTGCAAGGGCAAACAAAGTATTGGCATGCATAAAAAGGGGCATAGATGCAAGGGAAGACAGTGTAATTTTGCCACTGTATAAATCGTTGGTAAGACCTCATCTTGAATATGCAGTACAGTTCTGGGCACCACTCTATAAAAAAGATAATTTGGAACTAGAAAGGGTTCAGAGAAGGGCGACAAAATTGATATAGGGTATGGAGTCATTAAGTTATGAGGTAAGGTTAGCCAGTTTAGGCAAGTTTACTTTAGAAAAGAGGCGTCTAAGGGGAGATATGATTACTATGTACAAATACATTAGGGGTCAATACAGAGAGCTTTCATGGGAACTTTTTACCCCAAGGACCATACACAGGACACGTGGTCATCCCCTAAGGTTAGAGGAGAGGAAATTTCACAACCAGCAAAGGAAGGGGTTCTTTACAGTAAGGGCAGTCAAGATATGGAATTCATTGCCAGGGAAGGTTGTGATGGCAGATTCAATAGATATGTTTAAGAAAGGGTTAGACAAATTTTTAGCGGAAAGGTGTATCCAGGGATACGACCGTTAATTTAAAATAAAGGATAGTAGTGGATATAGGGTAAAAATTGGATTGCAATATTGAGTCTGGGGGGATTTTCAAAATTGAAACAGATGGGCGGTTGCCTACTCTGGATTAATTTCAAATATAAGTGCAGGATCGCAGGAGATCCAAAATAGGTTGAACTTGATGGACTGGTGTCTTTTTTCAACCTCATCAACTATGTTACTATGTTACTATTTGGGATGTAGTTGAAATGTTAATTTTTCATATCCAACCCGGTTATTTAGCTCAATTTCTGAAAGTTGTCTTGTAAATTTGTATTGTCTTGTTAATAATTTGTCTCAAACTGATGTAAACTGTTATCCCAAATCATATCGTGAATTGTGAATCTAAACAAAGGACACACATACACTAAGGCTGCTTCTTTCTAAATCTTTGAGGGGATTAGGGGAATGTGTAGCTGCCTAAAAGGTGCTGCTTTAGTTTTTTCCTCTTGGTATTAATCTGTGTGAGACGAGACAAGTAGAGAGGTTCTCCTGCGTCGTCCTGGTCGGTGAAGTCCTCATACATTATCTGTTGAGAGCCTAGAGAAACTGGATTGGACGCACTGCAACGCCATTGTACCCTGCCTCCACGA
Organism: Mixophyes fleayi; assembly: GCF_038048845.1. Classification (NCBI taxonomy): domain Eukaryota; kingdom Metazoa; phylum Chordata; class Amphibia; order Anura; family Limnodynastidae; genus Mixophyes; species Mixophyes fleayi. The sequence continues at coordinate 93,414,845 of NC_134404.1, read as the reverse complement.
AGAATTCCACTTATGGACATACCTTTAAAAGATTGAAGAGGATACCCTCACCTCAAATTCCACAATTCAGAAGATATTAAAAGTAGGGTGAAGGAGAAGATGGCAGAGGAGAGCAGCAAGTAGCAGGTGGTGGACTTATTTTGGTAATAGAGTATCCTCTCATGAGGAAGATTTAAAACAGCTTGTTACTCTGGAGATTATTGAAGGAGTAAAACCCCACAATGCGAGCAGACCTCTCTCCCAACAGCAGTCTAGTATGTAAAAGAGAATATGTACCCTTCAAACCATGTTGAAAATGATATGTACTTGTTAAATATATCAAAGTAAAATACATGTTTTACAAGTTATGTAAATCTGATGACACATGGGATATTTAAACAAGTACGTGTGTCAACACGTTTTTGTTGCTGAACCTGGGCATATTTTACATGCTTAAAAAATATGTTATCCCATGGTTCATTCTACAGCTTCATCATGAGCTTCCATCATTCTGGCATGAAGCTGATGATGATGATGTGCAAATGAGTCTATCTTTAAAAAATATATATCCTTACTGTTGTTGTGCTTGCATCTTTTCTTCCTTACTCCAAAAAAGATTAATACAAAGAAGAGCAAGTAAAATATATATTTGCCCAAACATTCATACTTGCACATATGTTTTCCTTTTCAGGACCATTACATCTGGAAGCTTGCCACAGCCCCCAGCATGAGTCTGTCGAACAGGAGCCAGCGTTTTGCACGCAGGAAGAACCAGAAATCATCCTTTATTTAGTTGAGGATATTTGCTGCCTGTGCATAGGGGACAGGCAGGAAGAATATCAGCCTTCTGAGGAACCCACAATGTCTGTCCAAGCTGCCTCTTACCCTGACATGGCTAATGTATACATGAATTGCAGAAAAAAATCATGGAAAGATATTCACATGTGCAGTAAAAGCTATTATAGGTGCAAGGGTTTGAAAATGTTAACAGTGATTGAAATATCTCTAAATAGAAATTCAAGTGCTCTCTGCTGTAATAATACAAACTTAGTATAGATGACAACAGATATGAATTCTGTAACTGTAGCGGTAGAATTACAAACTTCTCAGAAGGCCTCTTCCTATGCCCAAATTGAATGTCCACCCTAGCTCGCCCACTACTCATCCAAGGCGCGGTATGCAGACCAGGGGGTTCGATGTGCAGGAGCCAGCGCATAAATTGACGGTCAGAAAAGCAGTTAAAGACAAAATAAATGTAGTTCATGCTAATGATTCACATATGCTTATAAATGTTGTCTATATAATATTGTAATTGATAAATCTTTACTTTTATCATTGGCTGTTATCATTGTGCATTTTGGCTGCTATACACGAAGACCTCATGAAGCATTTCTGGTGATTTAAGATCCCTTCCAATGTTATTCATAACATGATCACCAGCCCAAAACATTTTTTGGACCCTAAACCGATGAAGATGAGCCAACTTTCTCCTGCTCAAAACCTGGCCTTCCAGCTGCAAACCCTCTCGCACATTGTCCAGGAACTTTCCTTGTGAGTACCAGCTCAAGAATTTGCAGCTCGGTCAGTATTAGTTGTCATTCCTTCATTGAAGTAGCCCAAGATTAATTTAGTGGACAGATTCTCTGGAGACCACAAATTGTTCAAGTGAAGCAATTATAGTGGTTTATAATCCCTTCCAATATTGTCCATAACACACTCATGATTTTCTTGTTTGCCTCTCAGACCACTTGCACATTCAGAGAGTGGAATTTTTGGTGGTTTATATATAGCTCTGCCTGTTGCAAGGTGGTCTCACTGCAATGTGTGTGTAATCTATAGCCCCCCAAGACATTAGGTGGTTTCAAAGCCAATAGAAAGCTAAATTCAGTTTGTGTCTTTGTGCCTCCTGACAGGGGAAGATATTGATGAAAGTTTGGTAAGGGCACTTAACCACCTGTGAGCACATAGATTGGAATGAGCCAGTAGCCAAAAAGCAGAGAGCACATATTAATCTTTGCAGCCCAGACACTGCATTGGAGCATGATGTTAATGTCAAACTATCTCTCACCTGCACACCTCACATTTGCACAACCTCCTAATTGGAGGGAGTCAAGGGTCAAGCGTGTACAGAGTACACGTGTTCTGCAGAACCTGTCCCATCACTGGTGCTGGTGATGTTGTTCTGAGATAATTTATTGAACACACAGTGGAAGCTAATATGTTCTTTTTAAATATTTTTACACGTTGGAGCCATAGGTTTGCTGAAATATGCATTTTACATTTTGCATTATTGAAACAAGATGAAGCAAAGAAAATGTGTTCATAATTGTTCAACAGGATGCCAAAGAATTTTCTATATTTGTTTAAATATTTAGCCAATGACTTTTTTATACTTTTTAGGTTATATGTAGAATTCTTGTTTTTATATATAAACAGGTACTAGGTTTGAACCTATCACTTGACACCATGTTATTAGGTTTGCCTTGTAACCACAAAATAGCCAATCACATTTTCTGTGTAGAGCTATATGTAACTCAGATTGCTATGACATTGAGCTCTGTACATGCACAATAAGGAATCTCAATGAGCCTTCATCTTTGTTCCTGAACAATTATTATTATTAGCTCCATGGACCAATGTGACCACATGTCATAAAGTAAGCTTCATTGCTTCTTACCCTGCTCAAAGTATCCTTGTTCTGGACAATCTGTCTTTGTGTCACTGCTGATCCATACTCTATGACATCTCATTAAAGATTATAAATATTCTTTCTGTTGAATATTTTATGTATTATTGATTGGGAGATCACAATTAGGCAGGGCTATTTTCTGTGCCATAATGAAAGCTTGAGTGGCCATTGATAAACCTGAATTTGGAGAGGGACTGACAGCTAGTTAACCTCTTTCTGATCAGATAGTGTCAGGGACACTTTTCCCAAACATTAAAAACACATAGAGCACATTGTAAAGCTGGGATTGCAGAGTGTTTAACACATGTATATGGTATGAGCCCTGAAACCAGAATAACATGTGTTGTCTGCTTTTATATTTTAAATATGTATGGACAGGAAGCTGTAATTGTCTACCATATAAATTTATATGAGTGTACTATAATACATTTTGGAAAGGGCCAAGACTTATAATCATTATTAACTTTATTTACAGGGGAGTGCAATATATTTGAACCAGGGACAACTCGAAGTACAGAGTCCCCCTGACATGATGCCAACCTGCCTCAGGCTGGTCAGCATGGTGCTGGATTCCCTAGGGAGTTGGGGGTCTGCAAAAAGTGTGTGGGCCCCCAGCCCTGTGCTGACAGCATTATGGGTCTTCCCACACCCCTGGGCAGTGAGTGTGGGGTAATAAATGGTTAATAAAATTAATGAAATGCTATTTTACATTGGTGAACTATAGGTCCCAGCAAGCTCGGGCTGTCATGAACAGTCTGCTTGTAGTACTACAAGCACCAGCATACCCATGGCTGCCAGGGTATGTTGGCACTTTGGGAACCAATCAAAAGTGCCAGCGGGCCCTGACACCCAACGCCGCTGGACATCTAGTCTTTACTATTGATGTCCCCTTTGTGTCTCTCCCATTGCAGCCCACTCAGTGTCTCTCCCATTGCATCCTCCTCTGTGTTTCTCTCATTGGCCCAATCCGTACCTCCCTCATTGCTACCCCACCCCTATAGCTGGTCTAAATTTTCACCCTTGCAGCCCCCCGCTCCCATAGGTCTTATTGCAGCCCCCACTTCACTCCCATAGGTCACATTGTACCCCTCTCCTTCCTCATAGGTCTCAATACACTTGATTATACTTCTTTTCTGAGCACTACACTGTCAAGCTACTGGAGTAGGTACTCCTAAGAGTCTGTACAGAAGGTTTAGCCTTATGCATTTAAAAATAAATGCATGAGACTAATATCTGTCTATAGCAGCGGGAGTTAGGCACCTGGTGGGGCTGAGAAAGGGGGCCCCAGGGCACATGCCCCCAGTGCCCCTCCTTTACTACAATTCTGCCAGGTACCATCTAGTAAGGACTTTTGTAGGAGTTATTTTTTATGGTAACACTGATGGAACATTTGGAGATCCTTGAGTGTATTTTGTCCCATGTCTTCTTTACTAGGGACGTTCCCAAGTCAGCTTCTCATCCTGAGATATGAGTGTTAGGGGATGGATGCTGTGGTGCAAGAACAGTATAGTAGAGAATGATCTTTCTGCCTGGCTAAGCCTAACCCCTCTGCATACACAAACTACTCGAATATCTGTCTCTGGGCCTGGCTAGTTTCAAAAGACCATTGACACTTGCTTAGGTCAGACTCAGGTCAGTTAAACAAATACACTTTGAATGGTTACATGAAATATTCACACTGTTATACATAGATTCAACATAAAATATCAATCAATCATTAGATATACTACATTTTGTCACCCTGCCTCCAAACCCCCCCCCCCTCCTCTCGGCGGCCTTGGTGATATCAGTGGGACCTGCATATAGTGATCACTGTGTATCATGTGTGTAATATTGGTGTGTGACCACGTATAGTGATTTGCGTGTATAGAGTTGTAATGATTGCAGTATTCAGATGCACATGTTATGGTGATGGCAAGTGAGGTCACCAGAAGGGCAGTGGGCCTGGACACAAGCAAAGTAAGCAGTGAGGTGATCAGCACATCACCAAAAGGGAGGAGCTTAGTAGCACAGCACAAAAATGCATAATGTCTGATATGCAGATAACATGGGGACTAGAGTTTTTTTAAAGCTCTGGTTCCCCACATCTGAGAGACAGAGCAGTGTGGAGGTGCCATCTTTGCCAGGGATCTAGGAGAGGAGGTCCAGGGCTCCTCTGGCATTTCTGAGAGTATTTGCTTGGTGGTTAGCTTTAAGAGACAATAATTATTGAAGAAAAAATGGAGAGAATCCCCAAAAAGTAAAAACTCCCAAATAGAAAGGCTCTCATATTAAACAAGAAGAGGAGACTGCTCCATCAAGACACTTTGGCAGTATCAATGCAGGGGAAGGAATCCCAATATCAGTAGTGGTGAAATATCCTCATGTTAGAGTCCCGACATAAGAGGGTAGAACCTCACAGAGAGGAGGGGTTGCTGCTTTGAGCAGTGAAGCTGCAGAGGAGGAGCTCCAATAAGAAAGCCCACTTGGAAAGTGGACCCCATACTGTGATGAGGGGTTGATGCACATGCATTGCATCTATACTGAATGATGAGAGGGAGAGCCACCTTGTCAAATGTTCTCAAGTGCAGAAGAGCAGTATGGCTATAGTGCGAAATAGAGAGACCCTACAGTGGGGGGGTTGGAGCCCTACAAACATCAGTAGTGTGGCTGCAAGAAGGAGAATCATTGGATACTGGGATGGAGAAAGGAGAAGCAGTCTAATAAACTTTTACAGCGAGGAGAGTGTGGTCACGTAGTAGAGTCCCTGAGCATGGGATGTATGGGAGTGGCAGAATCCCTGGATATTGGGATGTTATATGTAGATGTGCCTGGAGAAAGCCATCTGAAGAGGGGAACACTGACAGAAACAGTGTTGTGTCTGAAAAAGCGGGTCGTTGGTGTAGGTAATGATGTGCACATATGGACGAGAGTCCCTGAGTATTGGAAATTTCTTATAGGAGGAGAGAGTCGGACAGAAAGTCATGCAAGAATCTCTGATATCTAGCCCACTGTGTGTCTGAGAAGCTGTGACATGTCATGCCATGAAAATACTAGGGATGTGCACCGGCGACTTTTGGTGTCTCGTGTTTTGTGTTTTGTATTTTGTATTCGGATTTGCTTGAGGTTTTAGGTTCGGATTTGTTTCGCAAAACACCTGCCGAAAGGTTTTGGTTCGGATTTAAGGTTTTGGATTCGGATTTTTTTTGAAAAAAAGCATAAAAAGTTAAAAAATCAAGTTTTTGGGCTTATTTTCACTCCTACACTATTATTAACCTCAATAACATTCAATAACAATCATTTCCACTAATTTACAGTGTATTCTGAACACCTCACAATATTGTTATTAGTCCAAAACGTTGCAACGAGGTATCTTTCTGGACTGCGTAGTGGAGTGGTCCCCACAATATAATAAGAAAACCATCAACTGGTCTTAATTACACCAAAAATTGTACCTGGACTGCGTAGAGGAGTGGTCACCACAATATAATTTAAAAACCCTCAAATGGTCTGAATCCCACCAAAAATTGTACCTGGACTGCGTAGAGGAGTGGTCCCCACAATATAATAGGAAAACCGGCAATAACTGGTCTTAATTACACCAAAAATTGTATCTGGACTGCGTAGAGGACTGGTCACCACAATATAATTTAAAAACCCTCAAATGGTCTGAATCCCACCAAAAATTGTACCTGGACTGCGTAGAGGAGTGGTCCCCACAATATAATAAGAAAACCGGCATCAAATGGTCTTAATTACACCAAAAATTGTATCTGGACTGCGTAGAGGAGTGGTCCCTACAATATAACTAAAAAACCCTCCACGGGTCTGAATTCCAAAAAAAAAGTTTCTTGACTGCATAGTGGGGTGGCCCCGGTACACAATTTTTTACCGGGGCCACAATATAATTAAAAAACCCTCCACGGGTCTGAATTCTACCAAAAAAGTTTATGGACTGCATAGTGTAGTGTTCCCCACAATATTATTTAAAAATTTTGCAGCAACAGTCAATGTTGTTTAATATCTGATACACCTCTATCTGGACTGCATAGTGGAGTGGCCCCGGTACTAAATTTGGTACCGGGGCCACAATACCTCCTCCAACTTCCAAGTGTAGTATTTATAACATATAAACACTACAGTAGTTCTAGCACGTCAATACCTCTTGTTTTAAATTATGACACCAATCATTTCAGCGACAGGGCCTACCAAACAACTGTGGCTGAAATGATTGGTTTGTTTGGGCCCCCACACCAAAAAAACAATTCATCTCTCCCTGTACACACTAAACAGGCTCTACTGAGGAAAGATGTCGTCCTCATCCTCAACCTCTGATTCCTCTCCCCCTACAGTGTGTACTTCCTCCTCCTCACACATTATCAATTCGTCCCCGCTGGACTCCACAACCACAGGTCCCTCTGCACTATCTGGAGGGCAGTGCTGTACTTCATTGAGGAATTGATTATTCATTTTTATAAACATCATTTTTTCAACGTTGTGAGGAAGCAACCTCCTTCGCCGCTCACTGACCAGGTTCCCCGCTGCACTAACAACTCTTTCCGAGTACACACTGGAGGGATAACAACTCAGGTAAAATAGAGCCAGTTTGTATAGGGGCTTCCAAACTGCCTTTTTTTCCTGCCAGTAACAATAGGGACTGTCTGACATGTCTATTTGGATGGTGTCAGCAAAATATTCCTCCACCATTTTTTCAATTGTGACAGCATCCAATGCAGCGACAGTAGACATGTCTGCAATGGTTGGCAGGTCCTTCAGTCCGGACCCAGATGTTATCAGCATCCCCGCCAGCGGGTCTTTTAGGAAAACTGAGCTTTTTCCTCGCAGCCATAGATGTGGAAGAAAATGAGGGTGGAGCTGTTGGCATGTCACGGTCCTCTTCAGAGGACAATATCCTGACCAGCAGGTCTTTGCACCGCTGTAGACTTGTGTCCGCCGGAAACAGAGACACAACATATGCTTTAAACCGAGGATCGAGCACGGTGGCCAGAATGTATTTCTCTGACTTTAAAAGAGTGACCACCCTCGGATCCTGGCAAAGCGTACGAAGGGCTACATCCACAAGAGCTACATGCTTGGTGGAATCGCAATGGTTTACCAGCTCCTCCCTCACTTTCTCCAGCTGCTTCTGCAACAGCCTGATCAGGGGAATGACCTGACTCAAGCTGGTAGTGTCGGAACTGACTTCTCGTGTGGCAAGTTCAAACGGCTGGAGAACCTTGCACAACACGGAAATCAGTCTCCACTGCGCTTGACTCAGGCGCATCCCCACTCCTTTGCCTATGTTGTAGGTGGCGGTGTAGGCCTGAATGGCCTTTTGCTGCTCCTCCATCTTCTGCAGCATATAGAGGGTGGAGTTCCAGCGTGTCACAACCTCTTGTTCGAGGGTGATGGCAGGGCAGGTTCATGGTTTTTTGATGTGCCTCTAGTCTGCGGTAGGCACTGGCTGAATGCCGAAAGTGTCCAGCAATTTTGCGCGCCACCGCAAGCATCTCCTGCACACCCCTGTCACTCTTGAGGTAATGCTGCACCACCAAATTAATGGTGTGGGCAAAACATGGGACGTGCTGGAAATTGCCCATATTTAATGCCCGCACAATGTTACTGGCATTGTCTGACACCACAAATCCAAATGAGAGTCTAAGTGGGGTAAGCCACTGGGAGATAATTTCCCTCAGTTTCTCTAATATGTTGTCAGCATTGTGCCTCTTATTAAAGCCTGTAATACACAATGTTGCCTGCCTTTGCACGAGCAGCCGTTTTGTAGATGCTGCTACTGATGCAGCTGTTGCTGTTGCTGCGGAAGGGGATGCATCTACCCAGTGGGCTGTCACAGTCATATAGTCCTTCGTTTGCCCAGAACCACTTGTCCACATGTCCGTGGTTAAGTGGACAGTGGGTACGACCGCATTTTTTAGAGCACTGAGGACACTTGATCGTACTTCTCTGTACATTTTTGGTATCGCCTGCCTAGTGAAGTGGAATCTCGACGGGATTTGGTACCGGGGACACAATACCTCCATCAACCCTCTAAATACCACTCCACTGATGGCGGACACCGGGCGCACGTCTAACACCAACATAGCAGTTACAGCCGCAGTTATACGCTTTGCAATAGGGTGACTACTATCGTATTTTGTGGTCATGGCAAACGACTGTTGGACGGTCAATTGTTTTGTGAAAGACTTAGCGGTCTTACGACTTCCCCTCTGGGAAGATGACCGACTAACAGCAGCAACAGCAGCAGTGGCAGTAGTAGGCGTACCGCTGCAGGATTCCTCGGATGAATCCCGTATTGAAGAGGACTCAGTCTGGCTGCTGACTTGGGCTGCAGGACTGAATCTGATGGAGATCGTGGAGGAAGTTGACGAGGAGGGTGTTGCTGGTGTGTATCCAACTGGACCACGGGATTTAGGTGTCCCTGTACCGATGACGGTCCTAGCCCCAGTTCCTGAACTAACCACTGAACTATGAAGGTTAGTCAGGTGATGTATAAGGGAGGATGTCCCTAGGTGGGCAAGATCCTTACCCCTGCTTATTTAAGCTTTACATAAGCTACATATGGCAATACAATTGTTGTCCGGATTGGGATAGAAATAACTCCAGACCGAAGAGGTGCATTTTTTGGTATTCTGACCCGACATGACAATGGGCTTTTTAATTACATGGACATCAGTTGTTTCCCCCACTGCTGCCTCATTTACAATAACCACATCAGCATCATCATCATCAAGTTCCTCCACACCGCCATCTACATCAATAGCCTCCTCCCGAGCCACCTCTTCCCGTACAGTGATGGGAAAGTCAGGCTTGACAACCACCAACACCCTTGGACTCGCCTTGGGGATTTGTGATAATGTCTCTTTAGAAGGCAGAGTTGTTTGCTGTGTTGTTGCTGACAGCATAACTCTCTTCAATTTTTTGTAGGGGGGGAGGAGGAGGGCTTAGTTCCTTGGGTGAAGCTGAACCACTAGTCATGAACACAGCCCAGGGGCTAATCCGTTCCTTGACACTGCGTGTCTTAAATGGCATATTGGCAACTTTACGTTTCTCCACAGATGATTTTAAGTTTATCTTTTTGCTACTTTTACTTAACTTGGGCTTTTTGGATTTTACATGCCCTGTACTAGGAGATTTGGCATCGGGCTTGGAAGACGACGTTGATGGCATTTCATCGTCTATGTCATGACTAGTGGTAGCAGCTTCAGCATTAGGAGGAAGTGGGTCTTGATCTTTCCCTACTTTATCCTCCAAATTTTTGGTCTCCATTATATGTAGCACAAGATACTGCAGAATGTGTGAACTTGGTAATATTGCAGTACCAATGGACTTATACTGCTGGATTGGTTTTGCAAATTTTGTTATAATTACTTTTTTTTTTTTTTTTGTATTTTTTTTATGTTTTTTTTTATTTTTTAAAAACTTGGGAATAATGGGGAAATAACTATGCCCTTAGAAGCATAGAGCACAGGACACAGCACCACTGGACTGAACAGGACACAGCACAGGACCCAGAAGCACCACTGAACTCAGAAGGACAGAGCACAGGACACAGCACCACTGGACTGATACTGCAGAATGTGTGAACTTTGTAATATTGCAGTACCACTGGACTTTTACTGCTGAATGTGTGAACTTGGTAATATTGCAGTACCAATGGACTTATACTGCAGGATTGGTTTTGCAAATTTTGTTGTAATTAATTTTTTTTAAATTATTTTTTTGTATTTTTTTTATAACTTTTTTTAAAAAATTTTGAAAATGGGGAATAATGGGGAAATAACTATGCCCTTAGAAGGACAGAGCACATGACACAGCACCACTGGACTGAAGAGGACACAGCACAGGACCCAGCAGCACCACTGAACTTAAAATTGACAGAGCACAACACACAGCACCACTGGACTGATACTGCAGAACACAGCACAGAACTAAACAGCACAGCACGAGATCTACCAGGACAGAGGACCACCTAACACACCCTCCCTCTACCCTGATCAATGCCCGAGTGAAGATGGCGGCGACTAGCGGGGAATTTATAGGATCCGAGTATTGCGAGATCCGACAGCGGGATTATGACTCCGAGCCTCGGTTTCAGGTTTTCATTTGGTGCCAATACCCGGATCTGTCTCGGATCCGGCTCGGATCGGAAACGTTCGGGTGGGCTCAGATTCACGAAATCCGAGTGCGCTCATCTCTAGAAAATACCATACCCAAAAATACCAAAACTTGCCTTTAAAAACATCTCCATTTCAAATTTGCCCTGCAAAGTTGCCAAACACTGGTGACTTGAAAAAAAACGCAGTTTAATACATTTACACCCATGTATGCAATTTTCATTCGTATGTCTGACATTTTGTGGCTAAGTGTGCGCAAAAAGAGTGAAAAGTTTAAGTAGCAATGATATCCACTTAAGAGTATGCTGGAGCATTTGGTGCAAGCAGCTACGATTGGTGGAGGAGGAGGAGTTTGGTGAGATGTGAATTTATGTCATTGCAACAGTTAAGCTTATTGTGCAGGAAAAAATAAAGTCGTGTAAATAAAGTTTTCCTATGATTGTATCGTGAGGTGCTCCTGCACCCAACTTAATGACTTGCACTGTACCAACACTTTGCACCACCAGTGTCCACTTCACAGTCCACTTCACAGTCCACCCTGTGTTAAACACATATGTATTCGGAGGGCCGACTAGCAAACATGGTAATCAGGCCAGGCCACTACAGGGACTTAACAGATTAAATAAATAGCATAGTATGGACTGATCGGAAGAGGGAGTGAGGGGGTCAAAACAGTACCTGCCTAGGGTTTTGGCTCTGACCCCAAGCCTGGTGCTGGCCATCACATCTCAGTGCGCTTTAAATGTATCTTCATGTGGTCGCATTTACATGTTTATTTTGAATTGCACGTATTGTAAGTAATGTGCAACTCAAAATAAACACGTAAAAGAGTCATTTTTGCGGCATGCATTCTACGTGTGGATTTTCAGTAAAATTGGGTAACCTACAATGTAAAACAATATTTTCCGTTGTTTGTCAAAAGAAGTGAATCAAGATATTTGCTTTGAAGGTAAATACTGAGACAGCTACTGCATGAACCTAATTAATATGCCAATTAATCTGTCCACCTGTCAAGTTTCCTTCGTGCATCTGACTCTTCCTATACCTTGCAGTCTCTCTCATATACAGCTGCTGCTATTAGTTACTATTAGTTCTCTGATACAAATTAGCAAAATAGTCCAGATAAATTAGTTAAAGGTTAAGTTTGTGTCCTTTTTTACCACACAATAAATACAATATAAATATTAAGCCTATCATTAATAGCATGTTAATAATCTGTCAGGACATTTGTATACTCTGTAGCAGAGTGTATACAAATTACCTGCTATAGAAATCTTGTTTCTTCAGGGGTGAGGGATCATGTGTAGTCTACTTCATAACATGAAAGACTTCAGTGGGAAGTTGGCTGCTCCATTCAGTATTAGTCTCTTTTTATAACAAAGCAGAAAATAAGTGGCTGGGGACCGCAGGTGAAGGCTTGGTGGGCCTCATGATGCCGACCATTGGTCTACTGCAAAAAAAGTCTAGTAATATTGACAAGGTATGCAAATGTGAAGGTTGAGTGTTATAAAAGCTATTAAAAATATGTTGGGCCTGATTTATCAACGAACGTAAAACGGCAATTTTTTGCATACAATCCGCAAAATCACTACGCACATGCCCAGAACTGGTTCATTATCACAGAACACAGCTACGTTCAATTCTTCATTCGCAAAGGACAGATTCTACAATCTAATACTTCAGGGAGGGAACTGGGTTCGGAAGAGACGTTTGCCGTAGTCAATGTAGTCAATGTACAGTAAGAAAGTTTCAATCCAAGCTCTGGACATCTCAAAAGCAATTGTTTTTTCAGCTTTATCTTTTGCTCCAGCTACAGGTTTAGTCTAAGTGCCGTTTACTATTGATGACAGCTGAGTATGCATCTCATGTGTTTGCAATCAGAAACAGCTGTAAACATTTATTTTATGTACAGTAGACATTCATAATATACTAATAAATGTATTTCATGGAAAAAACACTTATTTAAAATGTGTTTTTTCATTATTTTTTCTTCTGTGCAATCTTTTGTGATTTTAAATTTCACATAGGTATTGTACATATCTTGCAGTGTCTTGTCTAACAGAGCACAGCATACCTACACCCGTAGTCATCACATATATATCTGTTCCTTGTTGAATTTGGGCGTACGTATACCTGATTTAGGTGTGTTCTAAAACAAGTGCACATTGGGCTCACGTGCCTCATTCAATAGACCCGTTATGTTATTACACACAATTGGATAACTGAAGGCTGGTATTGACCCAAAGGCATGTAAACACAAGGTTTTGCGTGATACTGCGAGATCCTGAATGGTGGGCCATGCAAGAGGTTACAGGGCATGGTCTAAGACTAAAAGAGGTTTTCTAAACTTAATCCTAGTCGGTTTTCTCTCTCTTGCCACTGAAAATTGTATGGGCTGCTGTAGAGGATACTTGGGTGGAAAGTGTTTTATGATAAGAGAGTTTGTGCCCACAAATACAAACACTTACATAGCAAGGGTTAAACATTATTCTGTAGATAAATCCTAGTCAATGGTATTCATTGGGGCGGGTTCTGGGTTTTTCAGATTAAAACCCTCTCTGACTGCTGTTCTACCTCATTCGTCTGCACAAAATTCCTCCCTAACACGTCTTTTGATTGTGCACTGTAGTTGATTGTTTGCTGTTTCTCGTGTTATTTACCTTTTCTCTCCCTCATACAGAGCAGGCACAGCTGGCAGGAAAGCATATCGATCAGCAACTGATGCATACGGCACTGACTGGCTGCAGGTCGCTGCCCCCTTCGAGGAAAAGGTGGCTTGTGGTCCTTTTGTGTGGAGAACCCCTTGACCTGCTTTGTGTGGGCACAATATTGTCAATCTATAGGGGGTGTAGTCACTCTGATGTCAGATTTAGCGCCAGACATTCCCAAAGGGAGTTTCTCCTTGGCTTAGTGGATTCAGGGCCATTTGGCCATCCACTCGTTTGGTTCAGTATTCAGTTGTTTTAGCTGTCTCGCAGTTTGCTTTCTGCACCATCAATTTATTAATTATAACTGAGACAAAATTTGCCAAACTTACAAATGTGTCTGAATCTTTATTTGCAATTTACAGTAGTAAGTTATAACATGTAGGAAGGTGATTGTGCAGTGGAAAGGGGGCATCAACAATATGCAGTCTATTATTTCTGCTTTTTTCTTTTTCTTGTCTAAGCATTTCACGTTACACTGTTTATTCTGCTAAATTTCCCCTACTTTCCTCCTCTCTTTTACTTTGTCCATTCAGTTCATTTTTTTTCTTTTCCCTCTCTGTCTTTTCTATTTTCTCTACCTTCTTCCTCTCCATTTGCTTTTCTGACTTCATCGTTTCGTTCATCCCCTAATCATGGTTTCAACATTATGTTCACAGGTTGTAACATTCTGTATGTCTGACTCCATTCATATCCCCTGCCGACTCAGCCTGCCAGCGGCGCATCCGTCAGCTGACTCTTGCAGTCATGTGTGCCCCTTAGTCTGCCTTTGCATGAGCCTCTACTCCTATGTTACCTTAATATGCTCCTTACCAGTGTTGTGTCATCAGCTATTCCTAATTGCCTCTCCGGCCAGCGCTGCAGCGCAAGAAATGGTGCCCCACCCCTCTCCCTCCCTGTCTCCTTACAACATACACCAGGCTCCTGCAGCCTGTCAGCTCTAATTCCTTCCCTATTTGTCATAGCACCTGTTAGTATTTGTGTCCCTTGCTCCTCAGGCAGCCAGGTCCTTTGCTGCTTACTCCCTCTGTTTTATGATTGTATGTCTGTTATGTTATATTTATCATGTAATTGCACTGTATATGCTCCTTATGTTCTGCAATCACCTGCCCTCCCCCCACCCATTTTTTTTTTGCTACATAGTCCATATGATTGTTCCTTATTGTTACGTTCCTGCGGCCCATGTTTTCTTTCCATGCCACAGTCCAGGATTCTTCCTGACCTGATTGCATGTTTCTCCCTCCCCTCTAACCACAACCTTACCCAGTTATGCCCCACCCCCCTCTCATCCCTGCCTTAGATGCCCCAGTTGCCCCACCTATACTGCCCTTGCCTTGCATGATCTTTTGCACACCCTGCAGCAACTTCACCAGCCCTACCTTCTGCTGCACCTATCATTCATGTTTCCCCATCCCCACCACTCACCCACAACTCTGGCCAGGTTGCCCCGTCTTCCCTCAATTCTGCCTTAGGCACCCCAGATGGATTGGAAGCAGGCTGGCAATGTGGGGAGCATAGTTCATATTTCTTGATTGCAGGGTCAAGTGGGCAGATAGCCCCTATGGAGCCAGGTCAGAGGAGTCGAGGGATCGGCTCGACATCTTCATTAGCCTCACTTTGGTGCATGGTCTGGAACGACGGGGAGCCTGATTCATCAAGGCACATATTCTGAGCACAATCCGCGTTTAGCATTAAACGCACATATTTCGGCTTTCGCACTCCCAAATTCATCAAGGCACTGATCTCAAGATATGTTCGCTGTTGAAATCGGCAGCAGATATGCTGTGCTCTAATATCCAAGACGCTGCAGGATACGTACAATACCCATGTGGATCATAAATTCTCCAAAGTTTTTTTTTTTTTAAAAACTATTTTTTTCCATGAAATACATATATTAGGATGTTTTTACAAAAAAAATGCAATACCAGTGAGCACACTACATTTCACTGTATACTAATTGTGCTCTGGAAAAGGTGTGACTGATTACCCTTCAAGTCTATGGACTGAGAGACTTTGATCTTTGGTATGTGAAGTACAATGCACATGGTTGTTTCATAGTTGGTTTATATGTCTAAATTTATATAAGTATTTTTTCTCTGTGGATAAACTAATATTGGATGCAATATAGATTATGTTATGGTGGAATAGTAACTTTTAAAAGGAATTATTTAACAACAGTGTTCATTTTGGAATTGATGAGTGTACCATCAATTCACCACATATAAATAGCAGTTTTAAGTTATTGAAAGTTATTTATGATCTGTGAATTTATTAATAAAGCATTGTTATAAACTTGGTGGATGATGGGAAAGCTATTTTTAATTTATTCTAATTTTATTTATTTACAATAGTGAATACTACTCCATGCGCTCCTTTGAAATTATATTTTTTTATTGTTCGTTTTCTAAATGGTGGATTTGGCTCACATCTTCTAATAGGAGCTGCAGGAGTGTTTTACATTTGTGTCATCATTGTTACTTTTTTTGAGAAATGTGTGATGGGTTTTGAGCATGGTACATCTAATTCCAGCGCCTGAGTATAACCCATTGGGTGTTTGTGTATTTGTGTAAATTTATTAGGATGTTGTTAATGTCTACTAACCATAAAATACATTTTTACAGTTGCTCCTTAATGCAAACACATGTTCTAGCAAGCATATGAGACTGTCATCACTACTGATCAGGACTTAGACTAGCCCTTTAGTAACTTTGAGACGCTCAAAGCTTGATTCGGATGTGGCTGCATGCACTTGAGTTTAGAATGTCTCTACTGTACATTGACCATGGCAAAACAACTCTTCCCCGTTTACTTTCTGAAATCGTAGGCTGTAGTAAGTGTCCTTTGCATTTGCGAATGCAGCAGAGAGGGCTGCGTTCATGGATGTATCTCCCAGTTCTTGGCATGCACAGAACGATTTTGCGTACTATACACTCAAAATCGGAAAATATGTTCCTTGATGAATGAGGCCCAGGATATGATGGAACCTCATTCCTCTGATGAGGTGGTGTGCTCTGCAAACACAGGGCTACCAAGAAAATGTTTAAAGAGAGGGTCCATACAAGAGGGTTTGCAGAGGTTTTCACCATTAAGAGCAAAACAAATGAGGCTTTGCAGACATCAAATGGGAGAGGTGGCACAGATGAAGAGGTCTACCGAAGTTATATTAATTGGTTTGGCAGACTGTAGGTTTCAGCCGGTGCTTTACAAATCAGGCCTGAGGAGCATTTGACTATTTACTTCAAGATGCAGTTTATGTACTGTTTTGGGCTCCTTTGGTGAATTGGAGGGAGGCTCCTAGTATGTATTGCATGATTTCAGGTGCATCTTTATCTGGGTGACCAGGTGGGTAGCCCCCCAGGTGCCAGGTCGGAAGAGTCTAAAGGTTGGCTAGGAGATCACCAAATGGTAAGGTGGTAGACAAGGTGGAAGACAAACATTATTGTCAACTGGTTGACTGGATGTTTAGTCATTGGGGTTCGTTTGGCTGATTCTTTAGTGAGCATGCCAGTGAGCCACATGAATGGCATGCAGTATATATGCTTCATCCAGTGTCTTTGCTCATGGGATTGGCATGCGCCAAATTGGTCTACATGTCTTGCCCTCTGATCCTGACCAGGAAATTTAAGATGTGGCTTCTGTAATGTTTCAGCACCCTCTGGTGACTTGGAGGGAGGCTTCTGGTATAAATGAGTTTCCTCTATGGCAGCTCCCCAAGCATCAATCAGTAGGAGTCAAAGGTTTAGGTCGGCACCTGCATTAAAGGATGAAGAGGTGTATGCGAGGAGGCCTACAAAAGTTATGTCAACTTGTGAAATGGTAGTTTGGTATTTTTTTGTCCTGTTATATGGAGAGCAAGACTGAGGAGCAGATGAACACCATTTAAGTGTATGACATCCAAGGGGTTGATGTGGAGGAGTCAAAGTGGATGTTCATTAACAGCAAGTTAGGATGGGTGTAGTTTCTTTTCAGAGCAAAGATGCTGGAAATTACACAACCTGGGTATATGATTTTGGATGGTCGGTCCTTGCTGAGCATGGCAGAAGGGGCCTTTGGACAGTGGACATTGTAACAAAGATTTGGAGGGCAGATTCTGGCACGCTTGTGCTGGATGCAGAGAGGGACACCCAAGGTAGGACTGTTACAGAAGAATTCGGAGAGGCAATGGATGAGGGCACATGTGTTCAGTGGTACCCTTCAGTTAAGCTGTTTTACCTGTGGTGCTGGGACTTGTTGCCAAATGGTCAGGTTGGTACCCCAAATGACAAGGAGGCACTATTTTTATACTTTGGGCTTTTTATATCTGAAGTGCCCTATGTAGGTATTTAATGTTATTTTACATTTCTTTTGGTGTCTCATCTCTTGTCATGGTTCATTATTTTCACGGTAGATTCAGGTTTGTTAGCAGCAAGGGGATATTATGTCACTGCTTGGATCCTCAACGTAATAAAAAAAGAAATTGTCACGAACACGCTCCCAGCTGCCGTGACTTTGGGGTATGAGGTCACACATGATTTCAGCCTGTAGTCTCTCTCTACCAATCACACAGGTTATAGACCTATGGAATCACCCCCAAACACAGCGCTCTCACACCCCCAGACACTTCAGGTTTGCCACCACCTATTGAATACGGGCAATAGGACCCCAATGCACTGTCCCACACTGGCACGCAGGCTTCTAGCTATTCACAGACTAGCAAGACCCACACCAGCACACAAAGGCTAATGAATTCGTTTAGAGCAATAAGGACTAAGCAATATTACATTTTCGATTTAATATACAAAAAGTACAGAGAATGAAAAAAAAACAGTTAGATAAGGATTTGACATTCAAATAAAAAATGGCAAACAGTTATAAAAACAAAAGGGATAACAGTACACTTACTTATAATCTGTATTCCTGGGGGCTAGGCAGAAAAGATGGACAGCCCTTCAATTAGATTGATTCCCCAAGAAGCTGACAGTTTGTCCCTTCAAAACATAGGTTTTTAAGCAAAATGAAATGGGATGGTCTTCACAGGGGCAGCGTTTAATGCTAATCGGGGGTTGTGGCCTGTGACACTTTTTCAATCACCAGTTACATGTTGCCTGATTTACTAACCAATTCTACTATGTGATATATTTTTTCTGTAGAGCGTTACATCGATCCAATTTTATCATTAATAAATCCCCTATGACTCTATCCATCTTTTGATATCAAACACACCTAAATACAGTGTGTTCGCAGAGCTTACACTCATTTTCTTAATTTCTCTGTGGGGCAGAATTCTTAATTTAACATATGAGCTGCCCTTCATCATAGTACTGAGCAATATATGGTTAATCACTATTTTTATTGATTTTAAAAAGCATATTTTAAAACTGAATTCTTTTTGTCTATATTACATATAGGCTATGTCAGCACTTGGCCTCTTTGAGCCAGACCACATGCTGAGCGGTACCTAAACGTCTATTCAGGTGTCACAAATAGGCTTTATCTCACCCCGGGAGCTCTTTGAAGCTGCCCCCAGGTTACACTTCTATCTTCTCACACTGGGGTGTGCAAAGCCATCAATTATATTTACATCAGACTCTCTGACTTCAGACACATTTTACACTTCAAACTTATCAATGGATTCATTTGAAATAACCTATTTACACTGTAGTTATGATTTATCCCTTATAAACAACTGCAAGCTCTCTATGTTCAGTATAAAGGCAGGTTTTTTCCGGACTGGCTGCCTCAGCTTCACAGATTATCACTATGCTGTGCTTATCCTTTTTGAAATAACAAAAATCATACATGTTACATTATGTTAAGTGGACAGTACAAAATCTTTGTGATGTCATTTACAGGGATGAGCATTTCTTTAACCATTTTAGGTGGCCTACTTGTTATAAATACAGAGGGCTCTAATGGGCTTTTATTTTTTGCCTCTCGACAAAGTAAAGGCTAGTAAGTGGGTACCTATCTAAAAGTTTTTCTGTTAGACTGATTGATTGTGTGCATTGTGAATTTGTCTTGATGCAGGGTGGCAGTGCCTTTGTCCCAGGCGAGAAATGCACGTTACTTATGTAACATTTTCATATGACTCATAGTTGTTTGGGATAATAGATAGTAGGGCAGCAGTTGACACAATAGATCTTCTTCTGAACTTCTTCTGGATAGATGCACAACAAATGTTAATCCTATAGGGCATCTAGCAGTTTGACGACTTTGGTGCCTTGAAAGAATGAACAGTTTGATGCATACTAGAGGAAAAAAGGAATAATATATATTAAAAAAACAAAGGAAAATTGGACTGATTGACTATACACTATATTGACAAAAGTATTTGACCACACCTGTTAATTATTGAATTGAGGTGTTTCAATCAGACCCGTTGCCAGAGATGTATAAAATCAAGCACCTAGCTATGCCATCTCTATTTGCAAACATTTGTGAAACAAAATGGGTCATTCTAAAGAGCTGAATGACTTCAAGCGTGGTACTGTGATAGGATGCCACCTTTGCAATAAGACGGATCGTGAAATTTCATCCGTGCTGGATATTGACCGGTCAACTGTAAGTGATATTATTAGAAAGTGGAAGCATTTAAGAACAACAGCAACTCAGCCACGAAGTGGAAGACCATGTAAATCACAGAGTGGGGTCAACGACTGCTAAAGAGCATAGTGGGGAAAAGTCGCCAACACTCTGCTGAAGAGTTCCGAACTTCCACTGCCATTAATGTAAGCACAAAATCTGTGCGGCGGAAGCTTAATGGACTTGGTTTCCATAGTTGAGCAGTTGCATGCAAGCCTCACATCACCAAAACCAATGCCAAGCATCTGATGGAGTAGTGTAAAGCATACTGACTTGACTGAAAGCGTATAGGAACAACAGCAACTCAGCCAGAAAGTGGAAGACCACGTAAAATCACAGAGCATGGTCAATGACTGCTAAGGCACATGGGGGTAAATGTATCAAAGTGCGATTTTGCAACGCCAGCGATTTTCTCGGGAGAGTTGAAACTCGCCGATGTATGAAGCTGAGATTTCATGCAAAATCGCCAGAGTTCTGCTTCTGTCAAAATCGCTATTTGCAAAATCACCAGAGATCAAACTCCCGACTGTTTGCCACTGCAGCTATACAAGTCTCCAATGTATGAAGCTGCGAGTAAGCAAACTCAGGAGAGTTTGCTTCAAAACACGCCAGATACAACACGCTGCTTGATAGCAACGTGTTGTATAAACTCATCACTGTTACACTGGCCCTGGCAGTGTTAAAATGTTAAAGAATAGATAAAAGTTGAAAAAAAAAAAAAAAGCGTGAGGTCCCCCCCGCTATTCATGCTTAATCCTAGTGCTGCCTGACTAGTGCTGGTACCGTGAAAATCAGGGAAAAATTGTGCGTGGGGTCCCCCCCAATTTTCACTTTACCAGCACTAGGCAAACCAGCCAGGGTTGGCGGCACTATAGCAGTGGGACACACGGCAGGGATCCCCCTGCCATAATGACTAACCAGCCCTAGACTGTTCAGCGCTGGGCTGGATTCCCTAGGGAGTGGGGTCCGCCGAAAAAAATGAGCGGGCCCCCCCCCTAGAAAGAACCAGCCCAGTGCTGATAGCACTAGGGCTCTTCCTACTACCCCTGGGCTGTGGGTAGTAAGGTAA
Organism: Mixophyes fleayi; assembly: GCF_038048845.1. Taxonomy (NCBI): domain Eukaryota; kingdom Metazoa; phylum Chordata; class Amphibia; order Anura; family Limnodynastidae; genus Mixophyes; species Mixophyes fleayi. The sequence continues at coordinate 93,393,728 of NC_134404.1, read as the reverse complement.
TAACGGCAAAAGTGAGTAAAAATAATAAACGGACGCCATTTTATTTTGTGGAACTACAAGTTTCTTTGCTTCGCCCAGAATGGGCCCCTTGTTGATTGAAGTCTTCGTTGCTTCGGCCAGGAGGGCCCCATGTTTGTAATATCCACGACACTTTAATTTTGATTGTAGAAAAATAAAAAAACTGTGGAGCCGCCGCTTACACCTCCTACCTAGTAGGAGGTCCGGTACGCAATGAACTTATGTTCATTGCGCAAGCTCTAACTACTGTATTATGTGATTTTCCCATGCAAAGAAGAGATTGGACAAGCCATCACTTTTGGAAGGTATAATTTTGCTGGGACTGGGGCAAGCAGGACTATTGGATGGTATAATTATTAAGGGACTGGGGCAAGCACGGACCTTTTGGAGAAGAAAGAAGACATCTATGGTGAGTATTTGGGGTGTTTTTATTTTTATTAAATAGATGTGGTGAAAATGAGGGTGGTTAGTGTGTTTATTGTGGGTTTTTTATTTTTAATAAATGTATGTGGTGTTTACTAGGGTGCTGTTGTTTATTTAACTTTTTTTTTTGTGGAACTACAGGTCCCAGCAAGCCAGGGATGTCAGGGCATGTTGGCACTTGTGGTTCTCCAAGTGCCAACATGCCCTGGCTGTCGTGGGTATGCTGGTGCTTGTAGTTATACAAGCAGCAGCATGGCCACACTGTTTTTGGCAACCTGGCTGGCTGGGACTTGTAGTTCCACAAAACAAAATGGCGTCTGTTTATTATTTTTACTCACTTTCACCGTTATTACTCTACTATCCACAGCCCAGAGGTAGTAGGAAGAGCCCTAGTGCTATCAGCACTGGGCTGGTTCTTTCTAGGGGGGGGGGGGCGCTCATTTTTTTCGGCGGACCCCACTCCCTAGGGAATCCAGCCCAGCGCTGAACAGTCTAGGGCTGGTTAGTCATTATGGCAGGGGTATCCCTGTTGCGTGTCCCACTGCTATAGTGCCGCCAACCCTGGCTGGTTTGCCTAGTGCTGGTAAAGTGAAAATGGGGGGGACCCCATGCAAAATTTTTCCCAGATTTTCACGGGACCAGCACTAGTCAGGCAGCACTAGGGTTAAGCATGAATAGCGGGGGGACCTCACGCTTTTTTTTTTTTTCACTTTGATATATTCTTTACAGATTTTACAGCTGCTGGAGCTCCGGCAGGTGTATGACAGGTCAGTGTAACAGTGATGTGTTTACAACTCACTCTTACAACACAGGAGAGTTTGCCAAACACAGGAGAGTTAGCTAAACTCGGGAGTGTTGACATCGCACAAAATCGCCAGAAATAACCAGCGATTTTGAACATCAGTGTCAAAATCGCAGCTTGATACATTTCAGGGTTTTTTTTCAAAACTCGCGGGTTAACTCGCGATTTGCCGCAATTTAAACACGCTGGCAAACTCGCACTTTGATACACTTACCCCATGGTGTGTAAAAGTCGCCAACGCTGTTTCCATAGCTGAAGAGTTCCGAACTTCCACTGGCATTAAGCAGAAAAACTACGGCGGACATGGCCAAGCAGCTGCATGCAAGCTTCACATCACCAAGACCAATGCCAAGCAATGTAAAGCAGACTGACTGGATGTGGAGCTGTGGAAACATGTTCTGTGGAGTGACAAATCACGCTTCTCTGTTTGGCAGTCAGATCGTCAAGTCTGGGTTTGGCGGATGCCGAGAGAACTTTACCTGCCTGACTGCATTATGCCAACTGTGAAGTTTGGTGGAGGAGGGATAAGGGTATGGGGCTGTTTTTCATGGTTTGGACTAGGCCCCTTATCGCTAGTGAAGGGCAATCTTAATGCTTCAGCATACCAAGTCATTTTGGACAATGCTATGCTTACAACTTTGTGGCAACAGTTTGGGGAAGGCCCTTTTCTATTCCAACATGACTGTGTCCCAGTACACAAAGCAAGGACTACAAAGACATGGTTTGATGAATTTGGTGTGGAAGGGCATGACTGGCCTGCACATAGCCCTGACCTCAACCCAATCGAACACCTTTGAAATGAAACAGAGATTGCGAGTCAGGCCTTCTCATTCAACACCAGGGCCTGACCTCATAAATGCTCTACAGAATGAATGGGAACAAATTTCCACAGAAACACTCCAACATCTTGTAAAAGAAGGGTGAAAGTTGTTATTGCTGCAAAAGGGGGGCCAACTCCATATTACAGTATATTGAATACAATGTCATTACAGTCCCTGTTGGTGCAATGGTCAAGCATCAAAATAGTGTACATTACACTGCATTATCTCCTAGTTCTGCTCATGCATTGGGCCATATAGTATGCCCAAATTAAGAATTTATTGGCCAATTATAAATGGTTTACTTATTTTCCTTTTTATACCAGGTTGTTCAGTTAGACAACTTTCAGCTATTACCTATGACTTGTTTATATGTGTTAGATTTTAAACATAACATCATTAATTCAGAAGCTCAGTGTGAGTCAATTATTTGTTCACCATAAATTTTAGGAAAAACACAGCAGAATTTTCATATATAATGATCTCCACTGCACTTCATGTTATAGTTTTGGTTGTCAATAATAACAGCATTGTGAAATATGCAGAAGGGAAAACCATGGATATAGAACGTAAGTCTATGTTGATTCACCAAGAAGTGATTATTTGCATATTGCTAAAATGTTTTGAAGATGGATGGATTGGAGTTAAGCGAGCTGTGGAGTAACATAGGTGGCTTTTGGATATGAATATTTTGAATGAATCCGATAGTGGGGGCTGCAGAAGGAGTATCAGATTGGTACGCGGCTTATATGTTATTGTATAGTTTTGCTAAGGCTTTATTCTGAGCTTGCAAGGTGAACATACATGGTTTAGCTTGGTAGGTTGATGATTTAATCTGGCTAGGAGAGAGAACAAAGAAGTTTATCTGATATTTTGTGCTCAAAATTATTTGGCATTGATGCTTAACTACGGGTATTCTCTGACTAATGCACGGGTACAGGGATCCTTTAATCCACTAATGGAAGATCCTAACCAATGGGAACTGTGGTACTTATTCTAGCAGGATGGGCTTTGTAACGGCAGCTGCTGGTGTTGGTTTGTTATGCCACAATAATTCTGGAGCTGGATAGGTGGCAGTTCACCTTTTCTAAAAAAAAACATAAGGGGACAGAGCAAGCTTGAATTCTTTGCCCTTGCGGGGCTGACCCATGATGTAAGTTGCTCACCACCATTGTAGGGAAATTGAGGAATTAGGCTGATTTTTCTTCGTAAACAAGGACCTGATTGGCTTGTGGTTCCTTCAAGGTTTTTTAAGTTTTTACCTCCATATGGGTCAACACTCTACATTCCCCCTGCTGTGTTTAGTGGGGCTCTAAATGTTTTTTTTATACATTATGCTGTTATTTTCAATCTGTCATACCTAAATGTTTTGGGTGATTTTCAGAATGCCAAGTAGGTATGGATAATGGGGCATTCATTCGTTTATTGGGAAACAAGATCACTTCACCTAAAAACATGGTCACTCTCGCTTACGCTGAGCGTTAAGAGCTAGAGTTTATGGGTATGCGATGATCTTTCATTCTTATAACTTTGCTCATTGCCAGAGACAAATTTGCCATGCTATCTATACCTCTAGGAGGGACTGATTTGGGGAAGCTGAATGGCATCCAGCTTATTTGAGAGATTAAGGCCCATGTCAGGATAATAATGGCATGCTGCCCTAGTGATAGGTTAATGTGGTTATACATTATTACCAGTAGAGAATGAAAGGGTCCCAATGATGGCACTCATGTTATATAATCTTTTGAAGGTTATCTTGGCCATTAGTAAATTTCTAGTAGATGGAGGAGGTGAGGTGGTCGATCATTTGTGCAGAATGGAAGGAGTGCACCTTTTGTCTCGTCCTATTTATTGCCATTGGTGGAAGAGTCTTGTTGGACTGTGAAGGGTCACGGTGGTTGGTGAGCTGCGGTTTCGGATGTGTGGAACCTGGCTTTGGCGGGAAGCATGCCAATCAGTGCCCATAGATGAAGCATTCATATGGCGGAGGAGTACTCTCCCTCAAAATATTAAAATATTGTTAATAACACATCCCTTCTAGGGGTGTTGTGTGGGACTGGCTGTGCAGACAGGCCCCAGCTCTTGAGCCAAATAAGGCAGAGTAGGGCTTTATGGCTTAGAACTGAAATGGGTGATGGGTCGCCCCATTTTTTGTGTAGCATTACCTGGTAGCTGATTGATTTATGGTTTTCTTCGCCACTAAGGAAATGTATTGAATTTAATAAATGTGTGACCTTTTTCTGACCAAGCAAAGTTCCTGTGTCGTTATTTCTTAGTTTATAAGAATGAGTTTCAGGGTACATAATGCAAGGAAACATTGGATCAACCATTAGGCGACTGAGTACCGATACATACATTCTTTAATAGAGAAATATTTCAGTGATTGGTTTAACCAGTAATAAAGCAATAAAGCCTAAGAGTTAACACTTTTCATTTATAAAAGTAATGGGAAGAATGAGAAAATGCTATGAGTCAGAAAAAAATATCTGACCTACATATCAGAACTTGTGTTTAAAGAACTACCCACTTTCCACAATGCATCTGCAGAGGCTGACAAGGGCACTGAATCGTGGTATTTGATCTCTATATTTCAAAATGTGATCTTTTATAGAAGCCATCCAACCAGCATCATGCTAGCAGAGCAATCAGAGACCATTAACTGATCTTAAACTTTGTCATCATCTTCACAACAGTATATATATATATATATATATATATATATATACATATATATATATATATATATATATATATATATATATATATATAAATACACACATATACATACATATATGCAGAAGTATATATATAGATAGATAGTTAGATAGATAGATAGATAGACAGATAGATAGATAGATAGATAGATACTGTGTTCATATATACACAGACATCATCTTCTTCACAACAGTAAATATATATATATATATATATATATATATATATATATATATGGCTATATATTTATATGTATATATAAATATATATTTGTGTGTGTATGTATATATATATGTGTATATATATATATATATATATTATATATACTGCTTAAAAAGCTACTGCCTATCAGACGCCGTCCCTGCGCCTCCTCATCACGCAGGGACGAGCGTCTACTTCCGGCCGGGCGCCCCGTTGCTAAGCAACGGGGACACTTCTCCCGGCGACGTGGTGCGCATGCGCGCCCGTCGCCGTAGCAATGGGACACGCTCTGGAGCTTCCTGACGGCGGTCAGCGCCAATGACCGCCGAATCACTGCCCACCAATGAGGAGCAGCCACTTCCTATATATATCTGGCTCTGACACCATTAGGGTGCCAGAGCAACTAGTTATCTAGCCTCCAGCGTTCCTGTATTGTATATATATCTCCATTACTCTTTGACTCCTGTTACCGACCCCATTTCATATATACATGCATATCTATATATATGTATGTATAGATATATATATATATATATATATATATATATATATATATATATATATTGTAGAAATCACCAAACAACCGACTCCTCTGTCCAGGCTTCTTAAGCAATTGCTGTTTTATTTCATCATAAAACAGCATAAATAGCATTGTGTAAACATAAAGAATCTATGGCTTCCTAACAGCTAAGTATGTTCTCAGCCCCTCCCTATTGTCCGGCTGCTTGTCAGCATCGGAAGCCTCGCCTACCAGTTCCCACAATCCTTTTATACACACACACAGCAATCACACACATGTTGTGCACCTGTGTATGTGCTCCTTTCTCCAGGTACCAGAAGGAACATTAACACATTTACCCTGGCTGTACCTTTACCTGCTGGATAGAGCCTATTGGGGTTACCTTTTCCACAATATATAAAGATATATATATATATATATATATATATATATATATATATATATATATATAAATATATATATATATATATATATATATATATATATATATATATATATATATATATATATTGTATATGTACAAGGAATTGCCCCCGTCCCATAGCTGTGCAAAGAAAAAGTTATACACTTTTGTCTTTATTATTACCTTGAGTGCCACCTCTTCATTTAGCACAGTGGTCGAAGTTGTCTGATGTAGGACGGTAAATAATACCGCCAACTTATCCCCACTGCTCATCTAACTCATCACTTGGTCATCAATTGTCACAATGAATTTGTATCCAATGTAGTAGGTGACCTATTTACATAGGCCTCAGTGTGCTTAGGTTTTTAAACACCCAGCTGCTGCTTACATAATTCAGTAAGTAATAAAGTAAACTTTGTTTAGGAACTTCCTCTCAGCAGAATGAACAAACCAGGAGTTCTATTATTTATTTCTTCATTACTCTAGACCATTATCAGCATCTATCTCAGGACAGGTTCAGGTTTTAGGGAGAGAGAGATTTCTGTATACTGGATGTTATTCTCAGTCTCTGTTCTGTGTGTTTGTGTGTCTGTGTGCATAGGTGTGTTTGTTTGTGTATCCCATGTGCGTGTATTTGTGTATATTTGTCTGTATATGTGTCCCATGTGTCTTTGTGTGACATGGCAGTGTTGAGGGAGGGACATAGAGGGGATATCACTTAATGTATTGTACTAAATAATGCTAAAAAAAATCTAAACTTAATTTAAATCTATCAAATTCCTGCAGGTCTATGCAGCTGCCAATCATTCTGTTACATTTACCATCATACTGCCACTTCTAAATTTCCACTTCAAACAATGTGTATATGTGTGTGTGTATATCCACTATATGGACAAAAGTATTCAAACGCTTGACCATTACACCAACAGGGACTGTAATGACATTGTATTCAAATACATATACTTTAATATGGAGTTGGTGCCCCTTTTGCAGCAATAACAGCTTCCACTCTTCTTGGAAGACTTCCACAAGATGTTGTAGTGTTTTGTGGAAATTTGTGCCCATTCATTCTGTAGAGCATTTATGAAGTCAGGCACTGATGTTGGACGAGAAATCCTCGCTCACAATCTCCGTTTCAGTTCATCCCAAAGGTGTTCGATGGGGTTGAGGTCAGGGCTCTGTGTGGTCCAGACAAGTTCTTCCAAACTCATCAAACCATGTCTTTGTAGTCCTTGCTTTGTGCACTGGGGCACAGTCATGCTGGAATAGAAAAGCGCCTTAACCAAACTGTTGCCACAAAATATAGCATTACATTGTCCAAAATGACTTGGTATGCTGAAGCATTAAGATTGCCCTTCACTGGAGATAAGGGGGCAAGCCCAAACCTTGAAAAACAGCCCCATACCATTTTCCCTCCTCCACCAAACTTCACAGTTGGCATAATGCAGTCAGGCAGGTAACGTTCTCTCGGCATCCGCCCACCCCAGACTCGCCCATCTGATTGCCAAACAGAGAAGCGTGATTCGTCACTCCACAGAACACGTTTCCACAGTCCAGTGTCGTAGTGCTTTACACCACTTTATCGGATGCTTGGCATTGGTCTTGGTGATGTGAAGCTTGCATGCAGTTGCTTGGCCATGAAAACCCATTTCATTAAGTTTCCACCTGAGTTTTTCTGCTTAATGTCAATGGAAGTTCGGAAATCTTCAGCTATGCAATCAGCAGAGCGTTGGCGACCTTTACGCACCATTTGCCTTAGCAGTCATTGACCCCGCTCTGTGATTTTACCTGGTCTTCCACTTTGTAGCTGAGTTGCTGTTGTTCCTATAGGCTTTAACTTTCTAATAATATCACTTACAGTTGACCGTGGAATATCCAGCAGGGATGAAATTTCATGAACCATCTTATTGCACAGGTGGCATCTTATCACAGTACCACGCTTGAAGTCACTGAGCTCTTCAGAACGACCCATTTTGTATCACAAATGTTTGCAAATGGAAACTGCATGACTAAGTGCTTGATTTTATACACCTCTGGCAATGGGTCTGATTGAAACACCTCAATTCAATAATTAACAGGTGTGGCCAAATACTTTTGTCCATATAGTGTATGTAGAGTCCTCTGCAGAATTGAAGATAGTAATTGATTCTGTTTAACTTCATTATTTACTTTTTATTAGTGGATGACCGATACGAGATCAGATACCTATCCAGCTTATACATGTCATAATACAAGACTATTGTATAAAGTTTCTCATGCATTTTAAGGTATATCCCATCTGTACCTGATGGGATATGGGTCCTGGACTCTAGTAGGCGATCGCAAAACTATGGCTTTGTAGTTATGTGCACTTATAATACTTGGAGATTATTTTACATTGTATGATTGTGGGGTTTTTCAAAGGGTAAAAATGTTTCGAATGAATATGCTTGATTTAAAAAAAAAAGAACATTTCTATCTAGTTTAGGATCAAGAACTGAACTCAAAATTACCTACAAGTATCATGTCCCTAGGTTGGCAGTGCGTGAGCTGGACCCTCAGTTTGATAAAGATGACATGCTGTGGCTCATCAGGTGCATACACATTATCAAGTGTAATAGGTTGGTTAGTTTTCCCACCTGTATGAGCTACATTCAAAATGAAATGTGAGATGATGTGACATAAGTATAGGCACTCCTCTTTTTACTTAGGGTCACTTATACTATGGGGAACCATGTAGATTTTATTTCCGGATGTGTACTTACTAGAAAGTCTGTTTCTTGATCGCTATACTCTAAATCAGATTTTATTTTCTCATGTATAGATATAGTTTGGCTATTTTTTAGGGAATATTAGCCATTTTACTTGTAATGAAATGATTTTGTCATCCATGATCTGATTCAGGACCATAAGGGGCACGTGGGAGGGGGCAAGAGCAGTTCAAATGAGATTTGCACCACGGGTGCTTTATTGACAGACTTTATGCCATCAAGGTGGGTGACAGGACCAGCTGTAGTTGAAATTATTGGGAGGGGGCATGAGTTAGCAACCTCGTCCAGGTACGTGCCCACATCTATCTTTCAACAACTGCCAATAGGAATATGTGTATTTGTGAGAAGGCGAAGGTTCTCCATTGGGGACTAATATAATTATATTGAGATTAATTATTAATATATTGTTAATATATTGAGATTTTTGAAATATTTTAAGTACTTCTAGGATTATAAGAGATACTAATAAAATAATAATAATGGGAGAGGTTAAATTGGGAGTTGCTTCACCCAGAACCAGACCCTTAGTTACCCTAAGTGGGATACCATTGTTTCAGGTTGTGGCCAGCTAGACAGTCCAGAGTCATACTAGCAGGAGAGCTTGTGGATGTGTGGGTTTGGGAAAGGACAACTTGGACAGTTCCATTATGACAGGTGCTAATCCCCATGCGAACTGAAAAGGATATAACAAAGAGTTGTCGAGGAGAGAAGCTGTCTTCTGCTTGGGGGCAGTCTATGCGTTGAAGTTTAGGCTTTTGCTAGACTGAGTATCTGGTTGTTGCTGTTGGATATCACTGAAACCCTGTAGGTCCTGTTACTTAATGAGCCTGTTATAACAGGGAGACCTAGGGCTGGAAAAGGTGAGAATATTGGAATAAGCAGCCAAGACCAAGTGACAAAAGAACTAAGGTGACTGCAGTCCTTGGGCCAGGGAGTGTTGTAAGCCTGTCTAGCATTTATTTGAATATTTTATTTTCTAGTGTGTTTGAACAATAAAAGTAGTTAACTTTCTAACTGTTGTGCTTGAGTGACCTAGAATCGCTAAAAAGTACCAGGGACCATCACATGGTACATAAAGTACCTCCGCGTGGCCTGCAGTAGAAAATCTTTGAAATCTTCAAGAAAGTGAAAAACATGTATTTTTACTAGAATAGTATTTTAATACAACTTTTGATTGCTAAGAAATTATTTCCTGTTCCCAGCATTGAAATGTTAAAGGGAAGCCATCAGAATTTTCATTACAAATGTCTTAACATAAGGTTCATTCAGACTATCTTTTATTTTGACAATGGTCGTTACTGTTATTCATTAAAGTGTCTAAGTGTTATGCAGCAATGTCACTGACAAAGTACATCCTGCTGCTAGAAGAGGAACTCAGGGCAGAATTTGGATCTATAAAACAGAAACAAACTTTTAAGTAAAATATCATTAAAATGTGAACACAGAATCCTGTGTCATGCTATCTATATATTGAACACATAAAACCTAATGCAGAATAATGCACCCATTTCTTCTCAAAACACATGATGCATTTTGATCTGATGAGAAACTGAATTAGTTATTTGCTGTTTACAGCTACTAAATCAACTATTTTCTCATAATTCCAGTGAGTCACTAGCACACTGCACTGGCTTTTATGACAGCGAGAGTTTAGAATCTTTGGCTGACATATGAACTGTGATATTAAATATAAAGACTATACTGTGGATCCTTTTCAATGTTTCCTCAGATGATTATTTAAAACTATATCAAACAAATGTCCTGTCAGAAGATGACCACTAAATTATATGTGGTTTATATTGGGCCTAGGCATACTGTGACTTATTCTAGAGTCCGTATTGTTTATGATGTTAATCCATGTTAAAGCAATATACCTAATGTACTCACTTAGCTATTCAATATATTAATGTATCATAATCTAGAGCACTGGCCTTCTAGTAATGTATATGGGAGGGCAGTTTGTAATGATTGTGTTTCCAAAGTGAGACCAGCTACCAGAGCTTTACTGAAGTATCTTTTCACTATTGGCAATGTCAAGTGGCAATGACTACTGAGCTAGCGCGTTCCCCCTTCATATTAACCTGAACAGCAATTTGCTTCTTATGAACTCTGCACATTTCTATGGAAGGTGCAACATTTAATCACTTCTGATGATACAAACTAAGGGACTCATTTAGAGTCGGACACAAAGTCCATTTCAGGCGCATCCTGCACATTTCCACTGATGGGTCATGCGCAGTAAGCAACAGTTCCCTGCAGTTCTGTCTGCTTTTCAGACGCAAGAGTACACTGCGACAGCTTGCGTCTCAGTACGAAGGAAAGGGTGGAATAGTTATGTAGGCGTGACAGTGAATAATTCAGATACTATGGGCGTCTACTCGCAAAAACTACCCGTCGGATCAAGACGCAGGCGGAACACACGTCAAAACAAGACTGAAAAAGTACAGCAGGAATTAGGTGGCGCAAGTAGTTCGCTAGCTGCAGGAACTGGTCACGGCTTGGTAAGGTATTACGAGTGGGACGCAACTGGGTTTGCATGCCATTAGTAATACCCTACCAAGCTGCGGCACACTCCCACTCCTACTCTTTCATGTCTCAGACGCACATTGCGTCCGACTCTAAATGATGCCCTAAAAGGTGTAAAACTGCCTCCTTAGGAAGAAACCAAAAATGTTCTGTATATTCATAATTCTTCTTGTATGGGCCAGTATCTCGTCTTCGTTAGCAGTCTGCTTCATCACGTCCAGTGTTTTTTTAATTTATCACAAACCAGTAAATTAGGCTCCTTGGAAAATGTTTGATTATTTCAGTAAACCTTGAAAGAAAATCCAAAGAAAGAACCATAAATGACACTCAGAAATGTTTGATTTTAGCCCCTAATTTCTTCAGCTATTGTTTAATTTACAATGCACAGTCATGATTTACATGAGCCTTATTAAATATTTACTTATGCAGTTTTCATCTGCTTTAAAATAATTAGCAGCAGTGCTGGGAAGTACTAGAGTCATTTTCATCTTTCCAGGAATAGATATTCTCTGAGGTCATTATCAATCATGATGATTTTAACATAAATCTTGGATCTTAAAATAAAATCTCGGAATACACTTTGAGCCTCCAGTGTAATAACAATGATATTTTAATCAATGTTCTGCTTGAATATAGTATTCCCCAATGAGATGCAACTGACACTACACTGATTAGATAACCATTCAATCCCCTACACACTTTTTAATGAAGCTTGAAAAAGTAATTGTAATATGGGATGAAGAAGATGCAGCTATACAAAATTTAAATATAAGTAATAAAAGTTCTCATGAACAGTGCCCATCATCGAACCTTCTCCACCTCTCCTATGCATGTGCCCTAGCATACCACACTTTAAGGGGGCTTTTTATTAGCTGCGATGTTCAGAGGAACATCACGGGTGCACTTTTTCTGTTAATATGGTACCAGAACATCGCAACCCTATGGGGGGAATCTGCAATTTTGTGGTAACGTAGAATGCCTTTGCAGCGTTCCGGAGGCACTCCACGCATAATTCAAAACCCCTCTAAATGTTACTTCCCTCCTATATTTACCATTAAGCTTCATCCCTCATGCTTGATTTGTCTATCCTGTTAACCAGTATTATCATGTTCTTCATTGCTATGTCCTTCTCTACCATGTAACATCCTGTTACCCATGTTTTTGATGTCTAATACTTGTCAAGTTATTTTATGTCTTGCTTATAACACCATGGTGTATATTTCCTAAACTGAGGGTTTGAAGTAGAGATGTTGCCTATAGCATTCAATCAGATTCTAGCTGTCATTTATTTAGTATATTCTACAAAATGACAGCTAGAATCTGATTGGTTGCTATAGGCAACATCTCCACCGCAGTATCTAATATATAAAAGCCTAGCGGTGTATGTTAGTGTGTGTGTGTGTGGAAAAAAATACCGGGTGACAGAGTGCTCAAGCTGCAGCGCCACCTGCTGGGCAGAGTTATATACTACACTGACCTACTAAATTCTTAGCATTATATAATCTGATATATAAAAGCCTAGCGGTGTGTGTTAGTGTGTGTGTGGAAAAAACTATTTTCTCAGAAAGGGCTCATCCAATTAACCTGAAATTTGGTATACTGACATTATTTGACAAAAAAATTATAATAGCGAAGTCAGTTAACTTCCATCATCCCCCCGTGGTAGGGGTAGTAAAGGCTAAATTTACGAGTTGAGGGCTCAAAATCATTTTCGTGAGGTAATTTTACCTCATGAACACACATGCTGTGTTAGTGTGTGTGTGTGTGTAGAAAAAACTACTGGGTGACAGAGTGCTCAAGCTGCAGCGCCACCTGCTGGGCGGAGTTATATACTACACTGACCTACTAAATTCTTAGCATTATCTTATATATAAAAGCCTAGCGGCGTGTGTTAGTGTGTGTGGAAAAAAACTATTTTCTCAGAAAGAGCTCATCCAATTGACCTTGATTTGACTAGAATGCATGAGTATCATGCACAGGTTAACTTGTAGTAAATATACCCCCATGATGTCATTGTCATGTTACCCTACTGAAACATCAAATCAATGGAAGCCAATGAGACAGTTACGAAAACTGCCATAAGATTTTCACAAAGAGAAGAACGTTATGCAGCATGGATGTGTTTTATTACCAAAGTAAAAATAAACTGTATATGAATTCACATTCCACACAGTATTACATGTGTATATGCACTCGGGCACATAGACCCACCATCATTATTGTCATCTAGCAATGTCTGTAGGTATGGATTCCACAGCACAAAACGTAATGCATACTGTGGAAATCAAACCCACTGATGTCAAGCTGATGAGACTGCAACAGGGGCGGGCCTGCATGTGGAATTTAGAGAAATCATTATAACTTAACAGGTAAGATTATAGACATACTGATAGAAAGTGCAATAGTACAAACACAGGAGTGTAATTGCCAAATGTAACCCTATGAGTTTTGTAACATAAATTTACATTAAAAAAGTCCAAAAATATTACTAATTCTTTAAACATTTTTTTTTTCTTCATATTAATTTGTGTCAGTTCAGTGTAAAGTGAAGATGGTCTGTGATATGTAAGTATGCAGTACTGTTACCATTTACGTCATTATAAACTATTTGCCTTTAATCTTCCTAAGACATATAAGGCTTTTATCTGTTACAGCCACGTGTGCACTTTCATATAATTCCCTTGTGTTTGCTGCCCCCAGAACGTGCTGACTCCCTCAGGTTGCCTTATTAGATGCTCTCCGCTGACCACAGTCCATAGGTTTTTCCATTAAACTTTCTTCACCTTTTTCGTTCATGTTATGACTATGAAATGGTAGACACAGAAAGCCAACTCGATAAAGATAAGTTTTATTAGGGCAAATTCACTTTATTTTCATACAACATGTTCACCTATTAGCATTAAGAATAAAATAAGCATAAAAACAATCTGCAGCCGAAGACAGAGTACATAGGTTTTAGCAACTACAAGCAAAAAAGTAAATTGGTGGTTATACAATAGCAAAATCAAGCTCATCTGTCCTTCTAGCAGATGAAGAGTTCAACAATTCAATTTAAGTGCAACTTAGGTATTCGCCAGTGTGACTTCTGGGTAACAAAATGGTCCAATAATAATAACAATAATAATAATAGTAGCAATAATCATTTTTAGCTTTGGTTTACAACATTATACTGTTTGGTGAGTGCAATTTATTAAGTACTTATATACAAATCATCTGCTAAAAGAACAAATTAAAGCAATAAAAATTAAAATAAAATCACGTTACTACTACAGCTTATGTGCGCTGTATGCTTTGCCTGCTTATGATTACTAAAGTGTACATGTTGTGGCCACACAGTGGAGGCAGCCAGTTTATGAGCTGAACCAATCTTCATGAGAATGTAACCTATCATTTCACTAACAGCACTGAGGCACATTGTGCCTCCTGCCTCTAATACATTAATATTCCTAGTGAATTGATAGGTTTAACATGGGTTCAACCCACAAAATAAACTGATTCCACTATGTGTAGGCAACAGGAGTACTTTATGTTTTGTGAAATTCAGTATTTTTTTTTGTCTTGTGAAGAATAAACTACAAAACTGTCAGAAATTGAATTGAATAGTATATACCCTAAATATTGTTTATTTCCTGTGATATTCTAAACATGCAGTTGTTTAAAGTTGAGTAATGTCTGGATTACTTGATCCATAAATCCACCTTTTTAATGGCTGAAGTATCTGCACTGTTTGTGTGATGCTGTTCAGGCAGATGTTGACCAGTGAGTCTGTATTTGTTCGATCTTATGATCTCAGAACAATGGTTTATCTGCCCAGCTAAAAAATCCTGGCAAACTACAAGCTGATCACATCAAGCAAAGCAACTTTTTAGGGGGTATGGAGTGCTAACTCTGCCACTTGCAAGCAATTTTGTTCAGCCTGTCGTTTTATGAGTCTTAACAAAACTCCTTGTAATTATAGACATTTTTATTCAAAATAAGATCTTACTATAATACATGTTTCTCTCTTTATTTTGACTATATACAGAAGTGCAAAAAGTCAACTTCTCCCTATCCTTTCCCACATGCAAAATTGCAGCATAATCAACCTTCAAGAGTATGCACACTCTTACTCATTACGTAAACTTTGAATATTTGGATTATCAACAAAAAAAGTCCCTTGATTTATTGATTATGCAGCTTATTTATAACAAGGCCTGATATTCAGGGATTTCCAAAAATATTAAAACAATATTTTAACATCTGAAATGGATACAGTAGAAAATAAACTTTACTCTAATATCTAGGAACTATTTTCTTATAACTAATTACAAACAAAATAACTCATCAAAATATTACTTAATTGTCTGCCAGGACTGTTGCCGCAGCAACAACTTAACACCTCACTTTTTAATGATTATATAATATAAGATATCCATACAAAAGATCTTTGTTCTCTTAGTGAAAACTAACAATGACTGATATTCTTACATTGCAATATTAAGTCAGTAAAATATAATTCATTTAGTTAACAATAATACAAATACTTATATGACAATACATGTAAATTCAGAACTGAGTATGGTATGAAGAAAATAAAACTACTTTTTATTCTTTTTTTTTTGTATTTTGAAAAAGTCATCAGTAAAATCTATTAAAAAAAAACAACTACAAACTAAAAACAGTATTTAACTTGCAATAGAAATAAAAACATTCTAATAAATGTATGAAATTAAAAATTACATTTTAACAAGAGAAAATTACTATTCAACAATGTAAGTAATTATCATAAAATGCAAAGTCACTTATACTTTCTTAACACAACTGAAATTACATTGGTTTGGGTTTCAACCCGTAATGTAATCTAAGGCTTTAGTAGATGCACAGTACAATCATTAAAATCAATTTCAGTCTTATACCAAAATCGTTACTTAAGGACATAACATTTTCTATACATCATGGAATTGATCGTCACATCCTCTAATTCAACCATAAGTGTCTGTGACTTTCATTGTCCTGCAGACGCTTCTGTTTATGATGGATTCCCGACTGCAGATTTTCCGCAGATTAAAAGAAATCCACTTGGTGAAATAGATGCACATCTAATGTATTATAATACTGTATTATAATATTAAAAGATTTTGACTAAGCAAAGCTTTTTCAAGCTTATAACACATGGATTTACTGCATTGAGATAATGCAAGACATAGGCTGAGGGTTATTAACTATAATAAAGTAAAATGTTTTGTATAATGTAAATACCATTTACATTCAGCATCTGCCAGTGTGATCATCTTGCTGGGTGACTTTAAACCATTCATGTAGTGGGTACAGTCCGGCTAAATCAGGGACATATATATAAATGCATCTTCCAAGGATACACTGATTTTCCTGCTTCCCTGCAGCACTGATTTTGCTTTGGTTAGCCTACGGACACATACAGCAGCCCTATATCTGCCTTAGATGCGTTGCCCTACGCCCCCCCCCACCTGAAGGTGAACCATATTTGAATGTCCATCTAGTACTAATCTAGAGAACTGATTTGAAGCGTTATTACAATGATTAGGACAGTTTTGATATATACCAAATTGACCAAAAATACAACAAATTGTGGTCTCTGGTGTTAAATTTACAGAGAGTATTGTAACACTGTTTCTCATAGTTATCACTGCCTTTACCGTCTCCAAAATACAGCCCAAAAACATTTTAATAGAAACTTCAGAATGTAAAACCTCCTGTTTTAAGGTAATAGGTTCCATTATTTGTTGGACCTTGTCAGGAGGAAGATAAACTCCCCATTGATGGGACACATTACTCTAAACTCTTACAATTGCTAGAATCAATTAACTGACATAGACGGCACTATGGAACACTCAGTCACGCCACACACCAACCCCTGTACTGTAAGTGAGAGGGCGGACACAACGCAGGGAGTCACGGGAATTATCAGAGATTTCTCCTTTTCTGAAGGTGTTGTTTAATTGATGAATCTTGACCTGCAGAAGTATTAATTAATAACCCTTTAATCAGCAAATGTATTGCAAGTTTATCTGCCAGCAATAGAACAGGTTCATCCAAATAAAAAGAAACGTTTAATATGTTTCATTCAGATATAATTTTAAAATGCACTTGATTTTAGATTCTGGTTTAGTTTTCTTCAATGGGTAAAGTCTCTGCTATGAGTTTAAAGTACTTTCCTGCAGATTGATTTCTTTCAATAACACGTTTTCACAGAGACTACAAATTGCAGTAATAATTTGTGTTATGGCATCACAGAAATTGCTCATCCTTTTATGAACACAACTGCCCAATTTTTCAACTAATACTTAATTTTCAAACACACATATGTATATATTATATATCTATTTACACAAAAGTATACAAATGTAAATTCTTTGTCTATATACTTTAGGTTAGTGCATATTGTATGTAATGTACATACTAGGTGTAAGATACTAGTATTCTTGAAAGAATACGTAACTATATATATATATTTCATAATATATGGTACATATATACAGCACAGCCCTAACTAAACATGTTTTGAATTATTTGGTGGAAGTAGCAGCTTTTTGTTACATTGTGTGCGTTTTGTGACAAAATACATTCTATACAAACCACTGTATAAATGCATTTTCAATTCTAGATGGGACTGAAAAAAAGTCACTGACAAACGTTCTTAAATCTCTTCCTAATGCACTTACTATTTGCCTCAAATCGCACCATTCTTTTTCAATGATAATTTTTGTCAGGGAAATTGTGTTTTCTAAATTAATGGATATTTAGGCACAGGATAGATGGTTGGCATTGTTAAAATATGTATATTAAGGCAATAAAAAGTGCAAATTTTAAAGGTAAACGTAAGAAGGGTGATAAGGTACAAACATGCATACACAGGACATTTTGGGACACATTTTAAGAGTGTTGAGATGGTAAATATCATTGACTTCTTAAAGTTGCATTTAGAAGTGGCTACCTAAGCAATGTCCATATATTGAACAGCACTAATTACGAAACAAGAAATCTCTTAACACAAAAATGTTAATTTAAAGAGGGAATACTTATTGTTTTGTGCGGATAACATTTAGCACAATATATGAATGTTTACTTAGTTATTGTTGAGCTGCAGGTGTTTCCACTGTAAGTTTTATCATTCGGTCTTGAAGGCCAGTAGCTTTTAACTGTGCTGCAAACAATAGGGAGTTGTAGTATTATGTTTTATTTGCTGCTAGTATCATGTACAACCTAAGCAGCCCCAGTCTGCATAAGGTAATTGTTTTAGGTATGTTACTAAAGAGACATGAGTATCAGTAGTAAAAAAGGAAAAGTACTGTAAATGATTAAAGACTTTTGTTTGGACCGCGCTCGAACAAGACATAGTACACTTTTGAAACTGAACTATCATTTTATTCATTTTCTCCTTAGGGCGTATGCAAAGGTATGTCTGAGTTTCAGACAAGCGTAAGGAATACAGCATGTGCTAAAGCATATTTCTTCCAACTCACAAGTCAGGGACCATCAAGATCTGCCATAGGTTTTGCAGTACTAGGCATAGGCAGACATTTCTACATTCACAGTGACAACGTTGCTGCAATAAACTTTCTTGTAATAAACTCACACAGTTCCTGCATTACTGTGAGCAATCGTTATAAAACCACTATAGGTAAGGAAGTGGTGTCACACCAAATCAGGGAAAATGAAAAGATTTATAGGAAAACAACGCAAAGTGCTATACAAACGTTACGCAAACATGGAAAAAACATGCAAGATTACCCTTAGAAAAACCGCTAGAGCACTGTGCACACTACCTGATCAGCAGGCGGCAATTTTACCTGAGTTTACCACTGCAAACACTATAGTTACGTTACAGATGACATGCTGCGGAGTGCTGCTCATGTCATGCCCACTTTTTGTATTTTTTTACATAATTGGGATCACTCCAGAACACAAACTGGAAAAAAAAAAATCAAATTTGATTTAAAATATTACGCTCTGCTTGATTTTTGCATTATTTCCTCTCTTAGCTGGTTTTACAAATCAATGTCAGGAACCTTTTATCAGCTATCTTAGCTTCAGCACACTGCATTACACCTGCTATGAGTTTTCTATGTAAGTCAATAAAACACAAGTAGTTAAGATCTCCCAGAAATCTACTGCTATGATATACTGTATAGAAGTTGTCTATGTTTTCTCTGGAACATTTGTTTAAAACCACATAAAAGGATGGCATTTCTAGTGATGTCACAACCTAGGTTTAGATAAGCTCATTTCTGTGAGAACTTTGGCTTTGAAAATCCTTGACTGACCCAATGCTAACACAAAAATATGGTTTCTGTAAAACAAAAACAAAAAAATAACACTGTTGAAATAATACTCTATAATGATGTACAGTCAATGGCACTTCATGGGAACACTTAGTAATATCGTACGTAAAGCCTTAATGTGCTTTAAAAACATACACAGCTGTGGTTTGCTTGGCACATTCATCTGTGTCAGATCTCTTGCCACCTCTTACAATCTATAACAAGAAAAATATTATCCTTATAAAATTACTTTGCATGCATACTCTCAGCTACATGGCAATTTTAAATACAAGGTGCACCTTTTGTTATTTGTAAACCTTGAAAAAAAAAATTAAAAAATCATAATCTTGGTCTAAAGACGTACCAACACATTTGAGATAGATGTTTACAACATAGTCTGAATTTTCAATGCGAGAATAAAACCAATACACTAGATGGACAAGTGACTGGTCCTAAGAGATGTATGTATGCAAACCACTTGCTGAAAAGACAGGATATGTTGTATACTTAGATAGTAATTTCACTTTAGCACAAATATTAATAAAATGTACAAATGATATATTGCAATGTGTGTAATGGGAATCCATGTTGATCTTGGCATTGTTCAGCATGCATTGTGGGAAACTTTGTGTTTCTTGGTTGTACTGTATGCATACTATGGCTAATGGCCTTGACCTATATTTTTCTTCAAGTCCACTGTCCTTTTCTCCTTAGTATGATCTAGAGAAAAATAAATAAATATACACAGGGTTGATGTTAACCATTTTATCAATGACATTTTTATTTTCAGTGCGTTATTTGTGGAGACCAGCTCTGTATAACCACAATACTGTACTTTAAGTACAACCTTTTGGGTTAATTTAATCCTTTCATTTCATACATAAAAATATCTGCTTTGGTAAAAAAAAAACGTGTGGAAAGAGGCAACTGGAAAACAACAAATAAACAAAACAGACACACAAGTAATTATTTTATACACAAACAGCAAACATTATTGTTGCTCAGTTTTTAGGTGCTCTACATTATAATTGAATGAAGTGGTATAATCTAAACCAAAAAATGTGGCTATATGGATAATGTGTGAATATAGCCCTGATTGAATGCTGGGGGTGATTTTAAACATACATACATGGAGATATATGATCAGGGGTGGGAACACTAAATCTCTGTTCTCCTCAGGCACCCGAAATGCTCTTCTGAGCATTAGCGTAGATCTGCGCAGTGAAGAACTTAACTGTACTTGTGCTGACATGTGTATGCAGGCAGAAGCGCTCCCACCACCATTGCACTGAGGGGCGACGTCTACTGGCCCCCGCTCATCTCCAGGCCTTGGAGCTGCTGCAACGGTGGTGGTTCCACCACTGGCACTAACACTAATAATAAATGACTTGCTGTAGACCCTACTGTGAGTCCTATTAATGGCTCCTTGAGACATTGAACGTGTCACTTTGTCTCACTGTATTCCAAGCACCAATAGTATTAGATTGTATGCTCAAATAACATAGGTAAACCGAGTTTGTGTACGCTAGTGAAAAATGATGGTACCATGTACATATATATATATATATATATGTGTGTATATATACACACACACACACACACACACACACACACACAATGTACATGAACATAAAAACTGACATGAAACTATATCCTTATATTAGATGAATAGTGATGTCATGACGTGGGAGAATGGTGATGTCACTTGCATCATATTCTCATGTTGAACGTTTTCTGTGATGGAATGTACAACTGTCAGAGAAGGTTAAACACACCTGGACAATATACAATACTCTTTACTTTGTGCCAAATTGAAAGTTGTGCATTGCAGAACATAATGTACCCCCTTACTTTAAAATTAAATAAGTTATTAGAAGGAACCTTGGAGTTCTGTGACCTGTATATCAGCGCACGATAGATGGATAGACAATCCACAATCTGTTTACAGTACAAGAGCATACATAAGTTACAAGTTACTACAATGCACTGTAGATATAACTTGATGTACTGTATTAGTGGAATGTTCCTGGATATAGAAATCAATGCGTTAATCGGTGTTCCAGAAATTGAATCAGGTCATTGACAGTTGTAACTGTAAATCCTGAATTGAATGATGTTTAAAATGAGTAGGAAGGAAGTACAGCAGCAGACTGTACTGTGATGCATGCACACAAACATTAACATGGTCACAGGTACATTAGAGAAACTATTCAGTGCTGTAACCATCAACTTTTATCATGCAACAGTTTGATGTAACCACCTGTCTTGCAATACAAGATGACAAAGTTACTATCGGCTGAGGAATTACTATTGATAAAAATATATGCTGCTATTTGTTTAATATTGAATATCATTCAGTGGACTCCTGAGCAGTCAATCAGAAGTCAGCTATATTTTATTAACTCTGTTTAGTCATTTAAAAGTCCACTTAACAACAAAAGAAGCATAGTTTTAAAATAAGGAGCTGTACATGCTATTATCAATAGACACTATCTAGCAACAGACCAGGCTGTATAACTATTTAGAACTGCACATGTACCCTCCAAACACACAATTTAGATGTGGGAAAAAAGGAGATGGAGATAGTGGTGTTAGTTTAACTTAGGAACTGATGGTGCAAGTAAGTGCTATTCGAAATTTTTCTCCACACTTTATATTATAAATATCCCACTCTTCTCTAAGGCATTAGAATGAATGAATTCATTAATTATAGTTAGAAATGCCCTTGATGTGTGGCAATCTTCTGGTTATGATGTGTGAGACATTGCAGTCAGCTATTCTAGTATTGCATTAACCAGGTATATAGTAAAAAACACAAATCATGTGTGTATGGAGAACTAGTGAGTTGGGATAAGGCAATTATCGTTTCTGCATTATGTCCCTGCACTGTTTAGATAATGAGGGGACACCTTGCCCTTACATAGAACCTACACTGTAGACGTTAACGGCTAATTCATTAAGGAACGTAGATGCCGATATATATGCCGTATTTTGTGTTAAATCGTTATGCACATGCCCAGAACTAGCCCATACGCCAGAGAATGCAGCACTGTCCAATTCATATTCGAGCACAAAGGACCCTTACTACAGCCTACAATTCCATGGGTGTAATGGGAGGGGACTGGGCGTAAGTGCTAAAAACTGTATCACAATTCTCTATGACTGTATCTGGGTTAACCTTTAAAGGAAAGATGACACAACAAAGCGTATATATAATCTTGGATAGGGTTTAAAAGGCAGAACTCATTCCAAGTCGCATTGTTCTAGAGGACAGGAATGTTATAAATAAACCCAAATTATAATATCCTTTAATTAACTGTTGAACATATGTACTTTTTGTACCTGAAAGGTTTCTAAAATGTAGTGCAATATACCTCAGAAAAATGCTGGTTATTTCAAAAACACATCGAAAGCATCTGAAATGTGAAAGCGCAGAGGTAACTTACTGAATTGGGACACGATCTCTAGAGCTGTGTAACATACTTGTGACTACTCAGATGATCTGCAGATATTATGGGTATCTGTAGATAAAACATTTTGACAATAAATTGAAAACATTTGCAGCCAGGAATCAGCCACTTCTAGAAAACACAACAAAAGCACCTAATGTCTGAATGTGAAGCAGTAAGTACATTGTGAAACTAAATGCTATAGTAGCAAACTGGTGTTAAGAATTGCTTAACAACTCTAAATAAGTGTCAGCAGCAGCACAGGATGCCAAGAGAGCGACACATTACAGAATACGTATGTAGCAGTGATTGGAAAGAGACCTTCTTTTGTTGGCATACACAAATGTCATTATTGTTTCTAAGTATGATTGCGGAACTAAGGGTCTGAAGAATAGCTACGATTTATAGAAAAGGTACTTTGAAATGTCATTGGGGTTATTTCAGTTTTCTGACAGGCTAATATTGTAGACTCAATTAAAGATTAAAGAACAACGTTTTCTATGCATACTCTGTGCATTGATTTTGTTATAACAAGGTAATACAGAATATACATCTGCTGAGGAGTTAGACATTTCTCACTTCTGCAAGTTTGTTATAAAGTGGAAATCAAAATTTTGATCAAGTTTGGTGTTAGACATCAGCTTACACTGATTTAGCATTCACAACAAACAATGCAGTAACTTTAGTCCATTTAATTAATAACAGATTTTTTTTATAAATCGTGAATCACATGTATTATCTTTGAGCTTGGCACAACAATGAACCAACCCCAAAAAGACCTGGTTAAAATAGTTGTCCACTTTTAGACAACTTCTTTTAATTTTTATTTGCCCCTCATGTAGAAAACACTAAGGAGGTGTGGGTGGGTCTCTCCAGGAGGGTCCCTACCACAGTAACTCCCCATGTTATCTATTCTACTAACAGGTACTGGACAGATTAATCCACTACAATGAATGAATGAGGTGGACAACCCTTTAAAAATTGTTTTATATAAAAATATACTAATAATAGTCACTGGTTACTGTAGATTTAACTGAATTAAATAATAATCTAAATTCAAGGGAAAATCATAGTTTTATAATATTACCCCCCACAACCGCCCAATAGTTAAGTACAGTTTTGGTCCACTTTAAATCTGGATTCCAAAAGGTGAACTTTTCAATTCAGAAGTGGGTGGGGTTCGCTAAGCTTGAGAAATTCACCTGGTCACCTCTGACTCTCATCTGGAAGGGCCATGGTTCCCGTCCAAAAGAGTAAATCAATTCCGGACTCCAGGTTGGACCCCTGCAGTTCTGTTGATTAAGGATTGATTGATTATAAAATAAAAAATTAAAAGAGGATGGAAGTTTCCTGTTAAGTCTCAAAAGCTAAAACATTTGTGAATGTGTAAGATAAGCAATACTACTCTGACACCTTTTGATTTGATAAGTGCACAAAAAGGGAAAATCAAAATCTTTTTAAAAAAGCAAGGAATTTACCAACAGGATTGACATGTAGATGTCCAAATTGGCCAATAATCACCTGTGCTGCCCCTTATGCTGAGTGGACAAATAACTGCTGGCCTCATTAGGGTGGTAGTGTGGTTGAAAGATGACCTTACACAGACCGATAGGGGCAATCTGCAGCCACATTTGCAATCATTCCCGAAAATGATCATGATAGGATCATTATGAGGGCTCAGTCATTTTTCTGGGCATATACACATTCATGTGAAAACAATTGCCTGATATTGGCTGCAATAAAGCAATGTGTATTGCCAATATAATAATATGCATAAAGTCATGTCCAAGACTGCCTAATATATTCAGCCAGGTGATAAAAGTCAACCCTACACAAAATAAACATTACCTTTATTCAACACAGTAGTTTTTATTTGATAATAGGGGTCTCAGTATTACCTATAAACACTGTCCTGAGAGCGATATTTTTGTAACTATTACCAGAGGTACCAGTTTCAGGATGTATTTATATCTAAATATTTCTGCAAGGACAGCATAGTGAATAAGCGTCTCTTTGACTCAACGTTCCACTTTCTTACAATTCTATCCTTCAAATTGTCACCACATTCTGGGTGAAATGGAGTGATTTTTTTTTTACATTCTGTTTGACTGAAAAATGTCTAACCCTTTATCAAACAACCAATTACACTGGCATTTTAGTAAAAATAGTTCACTAACTAAACGTGCTGTGGTAAACAATAAGTATGCCAACAGGAGGTAAGGTGAACACAGAGTGTTATTACAAAGCACTGATTTAGAGTTGTTCTTAAGAATTTAAGCTGTAAATTAGCAAACCTGGTTGGCTGCGGCTGTTGCAGCGAAGGGAACACTTGTGGCAGATGTTGCTGCTGCAGACACAGTAGCCGGCGCTGTACCGTGCACCATGGGAACTTTCGGAGTGAAATCATATAAGCAAACATACAGAAGAGTGTAGCAGAGTGGAAACCATAGCAAGAGGTGGCAGAACAATTTGGCACGGTATGTATTGCAGCGTGAAGCCACGTGGCGTAACATCACCAGCGAGTGGCATGCAATCAAAGTGCAAAAGCAGGTCAGCATTCCAGGGAAAAGAGGAAAAGGGTGGGATGAAAGAGAAAAAAAAAGGGAAAATGTTTGTTACCATCAAAAAAAGGTATTCATCACACACAAAGCCTATTTTTTTATTCTGAACCACTTTAAAGTGCATCTGCCACATACACATAGTGAAGGCAACATTATGGTTGAAACAATTTTCATTAAAATGCCGCCTATCTATTTACTAGGACCTTGTGACATCACTGAGTCATGTCAATTGATAAACTGAATATTGGTCCTGCCCACAAAATGACCATCGCCACTGTGGTTAGGTAGACAGGTACACTTTAAACGTTTACATTTTCTTCTAAGTCTGAATTTATTCACATGAAGAGAAAATACTTAAAACTATTTTAGAACAATATTAAAAATTACAGTGCTTTTATTTTACTTTTAAAACAAACTAACTACAGTCAAAATCCACATTAAGCAATAAATGATGTAATGTTCTAAGCAGCATCTCTCACAACACAGCCTAGTAAATGGATTAAATGGCACATTATTTGTTTTCATTAAAATTAGTGGGACAGTACTACTTAGATATATGATACTAGTAATGGATTTTGAATGCAAGAATAATAGATAATCAGGCAAGTAAAATAATTAAGAAACAAAGCTGGCACCTACCAACATTTGCAGCGGGTGTCATGCACAATATTGAGCCTGCCCATCATGCATTGCAACAGGAAGGTGGATTGAAAGGGGAAAAGAATTAAAAACAACCCATCACACATGTTATTAGGAAAAATATATTTGAACAAGAAAGAAAATTGTTGTTATGGCAACAGTGGCATAAAACAGTGAGCATACTCAAATCACAGAAGAGCACAGTGGGTGATTAGGATATTTGTGGAGCAGAGGTACAAAGGGTAAACTGGGTTACTGATCACCTCATTTGTTAGTGTTGCAATCATTAAGACAATATGTATTTAATAACAGTGACATTTACATACTGCATACCACTCAACTGTCCCAATTTCAGAGGAACAGTCCCAATTTCAGCGGAACATTTCCGATTTTAGGCCTCTGCCATGTTTGTCTCATGGGTGGAAATGTGGGAGAGAAGAAGGTATGTAATGGGTAGCCTAGCACTTATAGCCACGCCCCTTTGTGGCTTAGCCACACCCCTATTCCACTGTCGGCGGACAGACATGTT
Source organism: Mixophyes fleayi (assembly GCF_038048845.1). Taxonomy (NCBI): domain Eukaryota; kingdom Metazoa; phylum Chordata; class Amphibia; order Anura; family Limnodynastidae; genus Mixophyes; species Mixophyes fleayi. The sequence goes on along the minus strand of NC_134404.1, from coordinate 93,367,095 downwards.
GGGAGGTATGCACTGGCTTAGGATGCAATACATGACAGAAAGGTATCCTTGTAAATTCCGCTTATTAACAATACTTTCCTATGATCTGAATTATAACGTATTAACTAGTGAATGAATCACAACCCTTCTGTCCCTTATTCCTATGCCTGCTCCAGCTGTAAGAGTAATTTAAAGTGGGAGTGATGTGATAATACATGTGGGGTAGGTCTGGTGAGCATGTGGAATAGTTCTGATGGGCATGTGGGGGAGGTCTCAGGGGCATGTGGGGGAGGTCAGATTAGTATGTGGGGGAGATGTGATGGGCATGTGGGGAGGTCTAAGGGGCATGTGGTAAGGTTGGCGGGAGCATGTGGGGAGCTCTGGGTGCATGTGTGGAGGTTTTAACGGTATGTTGGAGTCATGTGGGGAGGTCTGAGTGGCATGTGGGGGAGTTTAGGAGTACATGTGGGATCTGAGGGCTTGTGGGAGTCTCCATTTTGTGGCATATGGGGCTATTTGGAAACAAATGGAAGGTGTGAGTGGAATGTGGAGGAATTTGGAGCAAGTGAGGGGCACGTTTTTCTATTCTGATGTCCCTCCCTCAGTGCAAGTGTAGTTCACATGACTGAAAAATACCAGGAAGAGGGGAAGCGGGGCATAGGCAACATCTCTGCATGTTTTGATCAGGCAAGTGGAGACTTCGCAGACCCAGCAGATCAAAAGAACAGAGCAATTAAAAGAGCAGTTATCAGTTAAATAAAAAACTGTTTTTGTTTTGGGTGTAGTTCTTCCTTAACAAGTGACTGCAAATGATACAAAACAAACACTAGGGGCTAGATTTACTAAGCTGCGGGTTTGAAAAAGTGGGGATGTTGCCTATAGCAACCAATCAGATTCTATCTGTCATTTTGTAGAAGGTACTAAATAAATAAAAGCTAGAATCTGATTGGTTGCTATAGGCAACATCCCCACTTTTTCAAACCCGCAGCTTAGTAAATCTAGCCCTAGGTAGAGGTTTGGAAATAAAGATTACTGTGGTGGTAATTTCAATCACACAAAGTTTCAGAAAGAAATGATAGCATCATCTAGGTTGCTAATTTATAGATTTTAGCTCCTCTATTGAGTTTAGGGGTGGGAGAAGCCTGTACTGGTGCCCATATTAGGAAAAATAGAGTTTTCTGCTGAATATAGGTGTAGTGATATATAAAGCCCAGCTCCAATATTTAGTCCAAAAACGTCTACTTACAAATGTCCAAATGTCTGTGTGAATTACATGTATAAAATGATTACCTACATTACATGTAATGATTAAGTTAGATTCTTCCCTTTAAAAGCAAATGTCTCTGATGCCTGCTCTAGAAATATTCATCATGCTATTAATGCAGGGATCAAACCTGTATTTCTCCATCTGTTGACAAAGTACAAATCTAACCATTGTCATGCCACTCACTGGCTAAGTATAATAGGAATGATAGCTCACTGTGGGTGCATAATAATATATTGTATTGAACTATCATTATATTATTATATAAGTAGTAAAGAAAAGAAAATTTTGATGATGACTATTATTATAAGTTTGTAAAACATCAGAGTAACCCGCAGATCTTTATGTGTGAAGTTCATACAGGGCCTCATATCAGTTAAAAACCAATGCACACAACAACATGCAAACTTAAACAAGAAGGGGAGGAAGCTGTGTGTCTGCATTTTTCTCCAGTTATTGTACTTTATGCATATATACATAAAGTATAATATCTTGTGATAAAGGCAGAGAAACAGCTTCCTCCCTTTCTTGTTTAAGTTTGCATGTTGTTGTATACATTGGTTAAAATTGAAATGCAATTTGCTATCTGTTTATTCTCATCTAATTACTGGAAGCCCCTCCCTAATGCCAGTGGCACTCTACTATGCAACGGAGAGTAAGGAGACAGCGTCAGTACACCACAGAAAGATCCATGGTTTAACACATGGTTTGATGTTTTAATTATGCCCTCATGGAATTTATAAGAAGATAGCAGATCCGCCTTAAAACCATACTTAGCAATGACTCTAGAGAGGTTCAGGTTGCACAGTTAGGACCTCATTTAGAGTCGGACGCAAAGTCCGTTTAAGAAGTGTAGGAGTGGGAGTGTGCCGCAGCTTGGTAGGGTGACAAGCAACCCCAGTTACATCCCACTCGTAACACCCTATTGAGCTGCGAGCAGTTCCCGCAGCTAGTTAACGCTTGCGCCACCTAATTCCTGCCACACAGCTTTAGCCCTGTTTTGACGTGTGTTGCGTCTGCACCTCACAGCGACTAGGATGTATTTACATGGTCACGCCTTTACAAATCCGTGTTCCTCCCATTCTCTCATAGTGAGTCGCAAGCTGTCGCAAGTGTTAATTGCGTCCAAGATGCAGGCGGATTTGGTGCTTTCTGCACATGCGTGGTAGTGTTTTTTTGCTGGATGCGCCTAAAACGGACTTTGCGTTCGACTCTAAATGAGGTCCTTTTTGTGTAGTTAGTAATAGTGTCCGACTAGACCAGCGGCTTGTAGGCCCCAGGGTTGATTCTGGTCACCTGATGGTGCACTGAAGGGATAACTGGGCTTCTTAGACAGCCCCGAAGATATCCCTGGTTACAATTGTGTGTTGCCGGCAGCCCATTACAGCACTGTAGTGCAGAGAGTATAAGTACTGTGCAATTACTGGCTGTCTGTCAAGCTTTGCACTACAATTCTGTAGTGGACCGGTATGAATTCATGCAGGAACGTGGAAGTATTAATGGAAAAAGGAGCCAAGGCTGTGATGTTACATCAGGATATCCCAAAGAAGAATAGTAGTAGCGGAACTCAGTTGCATATGTATGTGTGCCGCTGTCTTTGACTAATATGTTTGTATGGCGGAGAGCTATGTATCTGGACAAAGGAGGGCTGGCAGAAAGGTGAATATGGAGGGCAATATAATATGTATAAATACAGCTGGAAATTCTGGATGAGGAGGATTGTATAAAATAAAGGGAAACATGGCTGGATATTGGTTAAACTACATAATTGTGAGGATTTTGAGAATAAATGGATAGACATGGGCTATTTAATATGGGTAGATATGCTGGGGCACTATATAAAATGGGTGGATATGGGGGCTAGATTATTTAGATATGCACAATGTACTTTGAAGGTATATTATATGGAATCACATGTGGGTATAGGCTAAAAGTTAGGGTGGTCAAGTATTATGGTGCGACACTGGGATTACAATATACTGCAGCTATTCAATATGCCTGGCCATAGAGAAATATTGAACACTGTATATAATATGACTAGACATGGGGGGGCACTATTTAATATGACTGGACATGAGGCATATATAATATGTCTGGACACAGTATGTGTGAATTGTAAGAGGTAATCAGTGTAGAAGGGAGGTAGCTCAAAAACAAAGCAGTTACCGTTTTCCCCTCTCTGTTCATGGCTTTCACTAAGTCAAAGAATAGATGACAATTTGCTGCATCCTTCAATATCTCTGTACTAGGTCTGGGTCTACAGTGTGTTGTTACTTGTGCTTACTTTGAGATTTACCGTAGATACTTTTTTAAAAATTAAATTATTGTACAGTATTAGGTCCATATCCATTGTTCATTTAATGCTGGAGGTGGTTGGTCTGCTATACATGTCTAGTTAGTACTGAGGCTACATAAATAATCTGTGACATCTAATGACTCAATCATACAATATCAGCACACACTGCTACAGTATGTTTTTTTTTCATTTAAGTGCTGTTATTATGCACTAGTGTCATATAATTCAGTTCTCTGTCTTACATACAACAATATGTCTATGTCAAGGTTGGGTTACTATGCAGTCATCTTGTCTTGCAGACACTGAGCAGGTCCTCACATTGAGCTTACCTGGTGGGAAAAAGGCTGCCTGCTGCTGGAGCTGCATGTTGGCAAGAGCCTGTTGGTACTGGAAAAAACCCGTATTAAACACTCCGGTGGCACCATTGGTTTTTTCAAGTGCAGGCCTCTTTGGTAATGGGGGAAGTACAGATTGAGGAATTCCCTTCACGCCGAAGGAGTTTGAAGAAACCATAAAAGAAATGAGGAAAATAAATAAATAAAAAGTGAACAGACCACACGTGTCATTATTCATATTCTCAGTGCTGGAGAGGGCTGCAGTCGACTCCAAGTGAATTCACTGCAGACTTCTTCAGGAATGAGGAAAATGAGCCGTAAGCATACAAAGCGGCACTCTAATCTACTGCACTAAAATGATAAACCCTGACCCTGGGGAAATCGTTGACCCCTGGCTTAGGGTTTACTGCACCTCTTAATACAGTTATGCAAAAGACATTATAGCTGAATAATATCTGTACCTTGTGAAAAAATATTTGTATGTGAATCTCTTCATAAAAATACTGCATTTTGGAGCTACGTGGCAGGTATGACAGGAGTAATGTTTTATTTCATTAGCTAAAAAAAATATTTTAATCAAGGCTGAAAATTCTGCACTGCTAGCTCCATGAAGGTCAACGATTAAAGCAAATGTTACTCTACAGAATGATTGAAGAAGGTAGGATCATGTTGAACTATACCCACACTTCCCCAAACCTATCTAGACATGCAAACTGTACCAATGCATGCAGGTATGTTAACATTGACTTACAAATGTTAAAACTACACATACATAAGAGTAGCAATAAAGCCATGCCAACTACACAGATACAGTACAAACATTTACATATAGTTTGGTTGTGGTATCTATTATGTAAATACCATTTCTGCTGTGGCATAACTGAATGTGGTTACTGTAATATATATCTATATATTTTCCTGTGAGTGCTTGTGTGTATATACTTGTATTTATTTATTGTTTACAAAGAAACCACAGTCAGTTTTTCAATGTATTTCCTGACCATACAACAGAAAATGTCTAAAAAAAATAGATAACGTATTCTATGTTTGTATGTTTAACACTGGTTTGTACAATAAAGCTACATGCCAAGCTAAAAGGTGAAAGGTCATAGTACCAGGTCAAAGGTTGCCTCGAGGGGTCGCTTCAGTGATTTGACAGCCGACTGAGTCTTAATTAGCAGGCAGCGAGCACATGATGGCAATGGGCCAATGGGGTTCAAGCGCATTAACATAAACAGCAAGCAGAGGTGCATCATGGGGGCAGCAGTGCATATTTTGGTTGGTGAGAAAAAAAAACAAATAAAAAAACAAATCATCCGAATGCCGTAAATAACAAATAACAAGACTAAGCATGCACAATAAAGGCTCTGATTGGTTGTCAGATACCACTTTTAACTAATAATTAACAAACATTACATAAACAGTCACCTTTATTTGCTGGTTATTCACAGCTGTTAGACAAATAAAAAATACTTAATCTGTTGCACTATGCAGCAATTTCAAAGAAGTGAACCCAGCAAATAATTTAAACTCATTTACATACAGAGTCATAATTTGCATGCTTTTCTATATTTCATTTATGTTTGCAAATTTGCAATTCATGCATCGCTTTGTTGGATGCTCTATACAGTATACATTAGGCAAGCTATTGAAAAGAGTGTACACTGTACACCAGCCCTCAACAAGGCCAAGTCTGTGTAAAATGGAATACAGAAGTACTTCTTTAATGTGTTGAGGGTTTTTCTTAATGTATGCATATAGAGATGAGCGAAATTGCAGCAAAATTACGCACAAATTGAGTTTTGCGCGACAACAGGCAAGAAATGACGTTGCTGAGCTGATATTTTCGCCTTTTGCTTTACAACTCTGCTGATTGCTGTTCAATACTGTTTTACAGATTTTGTGGCATTTGCAGTCTGTGAATAGAGCTGAGGTGATGACAGTCAAATCATTCTCCTGTGTGGTGTGGTTGGGGTACAACTAGGAACATTTAAGGGTGGTGTGGTCGGTCTATGACTAGGAATACTTAGGGTCAAATTCTGCCAGCAAAGCATGCAACATGTCACTGCTAAGTGCTGAAAGATGCAAATATCTGGGTCGAGCAATTTTTATTTACCTCTAAATGCATATTGGAACTTTTTAAAGCAACCTTTTTCCTGGAGTTCCATGTGATTAAGTAAACTAAGCAAACTGTTAGGAATGTATGGTAAGTTAATGCCCTTGACTGTGCCAACTTCTCCTTCTCTTGCTTCTATCCCCTATAATTCCCTATCACTGTCATTCTATGATGACCCCCACCTCAACCATGGCATTCTAAATAGATCCACCATCTACAAGACTGCCCTCAAAGTGTCTCCGGATGAAATTGTGCTCTCTTGCTGACTTCCTACACACAAATTCATTGTCTCCTACTACAGTTCTGTGCTTTCACTTCCTAAACAGTCTAACTTCAAATCTCTCATATCCTCACAATCTTACTTCAACCCACGGTACCTCATCAACTCCTCTGCTCCCCCATTCCCCACCTCCTCCGCTGCACTTAACTTTACTACCCACTTTACCTCCAAATTTGATTCTATCTGCTTCGATATCTCCTCCCATGAGGCACGTTTTCAGCCATCCACACCCTCTCCATCTGGCTTATATAACATGTCTACCCCCCCCCCCCCTGTATCTGGGAAGTCCATGACCTTGTTTACTCCTTCTACCTGCCTCCTCCCTTCTCACCTCCTATCCATCTTTCCTGATGCCTGCTCTCACATTGGCCACCTCATCAGCCTTAGTGTTCTCCCCAGAACATTTTTCCAGCTGGGTGGCATTAGGAAGTAGCTGGGTAGGAGCAGTTTAATACTTTGCAATAATATTGAAAAATGTTGGAGGTGATTTGCCACACCTGCCAGGACTGGTCTAACAAACACTGATGGATGTAGTGCTCACATAGTGACTGTTAAAACAGGAGAAACAATGGATTATTATATTAAAATAGGACTTTAAGAGCGGGGTGGAGCACTCGGGAAATAGGTGCTGGGGAGAACACTGAGCCTGTCCCTCACCCCCAGTACCTTCCCCTCCTCTTTTACACATGCCTTGGTATCCCCCATTCAAAGAAATCCTCCCTTGATCTTGCCACTCTCTCTAACTACAGTGCCACATCCCTTCTCCCTTTCACCTCCAAGCTTCTTGAGCATGTTGTCCATAACCAACTCACCACCTTCCTCTCCGCCCACACATTTCTTGAACAACTTCAATCTGTCTTTGGTCCCTTCATTCCACTGAAACTGCCCTTATCAAAGTCATTAATGATCTATTTGTGCCAAATCAAAGGGTCATTTATCCATACCTATCCTTCAACTCCTTCTCTGTGTCTATTCCTGCCTTCACCTCCCTCCTTCCCACCTTCCTATCAGCATCCCCTAAGAGTCTGTTCTTGGTCCCCTGCCCTTCTCTCTTTAAACGCCTTCCCTCTGTGATATTATCCTCCAATACCACCTCTTTGATGAAGACATTAAAATTGACCTCTCCTTCACCAAACCCACCCCTTCCGTCCTCTCTTGTGTAACCTGTTATCTGTTGGCTAACTCCTCTTAGATGTTTCAGTGCTTTCTTAAACTGAACATGTTGAAAACAGAAATCAGTGACTCATCATTGCAAAGTCCGCTCAGCTCCCCCATCTTCTGTTGACAATACCACACACTCCTATGTCCCTCAAGTCATCTGCATCGGTGTAATCCTTGACTCCTCCTTCTCCTTGACCCCCCCCCCCCACATTTATTCCCACTCCAAATCCTATTACTCCCAGTTGTGTAATATCTCCAGAACCAGGCCGTTTCTCACCTTGGAAGCAACTAAAATTCTCATGTACTCTCTCAATACTTTTCGCTTGGATTACTGTAATCTTCTCATCTCTGGCCTACCTTACACATCTCTCTCCCTCTCATTTTCCTCTCTAGCCACTCTTCCTCTCCCACCCCAGTCTGCCAGGAACTACACTGGCTCCCTGTACCCTACCAAATCCAGTTAAAACTCCTCACTCTCACACACAGAACCCTCAACCTCTCCTTTGCACCCTACATCTCCAACTTCATTTCAACACACTCCCTCCTACCCACTCCACTGTCACTGACTACCGCCACACCTCCCCACTGAATAATTCTTCCCACTCCCGTCTTCAGGACTTCTCCCGCTCTGCTCTCAACCTCTGGAACACACTCCCATGCCCATTTCGATTATCCACCCGTCTCCAAAGGTTCAAACATGCCTTAAAAACTCACCTCTTCATTCAAACCTACCAGATCTCCCAGAAACTCGGCTGCCTCCACAATCCCACTCTGCCCCCACTCAACTTCTCCCCTCTAGAATGCAAGCTCTTACAAGCAGCCCTCTCCCGTAGTGCCTTCTTCACGTAATTATGTAATTTTATAAATCTTGTTAATATGTATCTACGTAATTTTGTTGTTTGTTCAAACCCCCTGTGTATGGCACTGCAGAACCCTTGTGGTGCCTTATAAAAGATAATAATAATAATGATAGTTCCCTAGTCCGGAGCTAATAGTTTTTACAATTACCACTATTCTGACATGGAGAAGCCCTACATAGAAAATCCGAAATTTGGAAAATCCGATTAGAAAATAAACAGACTTACTTTCAACCCGACGCTGGTGATCTCCGATGGGAGCACCATGCTGACAGCAAGTGATTCAGATTGGAGAAGTGTTCGGCACTGCAGGCTGACGTCATTGCGACGTCTGTCAATAGAAATTTAAAGCGGCAATGTGGGACCCCTAAGGTTAAGTGTTTAAACACTTAGCCCAACATTACAGCTTTAAATTTCTATTGACAGACATCGCAATGATGTCAGCTTGCAGTGAGGAAACACTTCAATTGGAATCACTTGCTGTCAGCATCGTACTCCCATCGGAGATCTCCAGTGTCGGGTTGAAGGTGAGTCTGTATCTTTTCCAATCAGTTTTTCAGAATTTCGGATTTTGTTTGTAGGCCTTCTCCATGTCGGAGTAGTGGACATGGGTAAAGCGTACCCAACCCCCCTAGTCAGCCAACCACAAAGAGGAACACAGCATAATATTACCTATTCAAGTACTAAACACCTCAATTAAGAAACATTTCAGTTGCTCTATGGAAAATATTAACTAAGTTGCAAAGAAGTCAGATTTAAAGCAATAAAGCATCACCACAAATCAAAGGAGCATTTTTTTTAGGTTAATATCTCCCTACATCCTATTGACCTGTGTGCATGTTATAGAAGTGAAGAAAGATGGAGACATAATACATTAGTATTATAAAGCATTGGCATACCATCTCCTCCTGCAGTGTTATATTGCTCAATAGGTTATTATAATAAAGCTGTCAAAGCAAGCTCTCCTACCAGACTTTTTACAGTTTTGCTGCTGGAAATGTTACTTATACAGTTGAGTGCTTTGCACACAAGACAATAAAATATATTATCCAGACAAGACAAGGCTGAACACAGGTGTAAACTTAAACTACAAATGCTGCATGCTCACAGGTTAACTCAAGCTTATTTTTTTTTTTTTTTGCAACTGTTGTAGTCAATGACACACTTTAATTTATGTATATTGGACACGCTATAGAGGTAATACTTGATACTACTCATTATCTTTTCTCTTGCAAATCATAGTTCACACAGGACAGCAGTACATTTAGTGCATCATAGCTTTCTAGTCAGCGTCTCAGGTTGGAATGAACTGCTTAGACTCACCATGGCTGCTGCAGTGGCTGCTGCCTGAGCAGCTGCAGCTTGGTTGACCTGGTATTGTGCAGCCTTGATCTTGGCTTGCAAGTGTGCAGGGGGATGGAAGTATTTGCACTTTTCCCGTGAACATCTTCCTTTAATGTAATCCATGCACACTGTAACTGTGTTATCGTTGGTATCAATCATTGCACTCTCAGCTGGATGAGCAAATCGGCATTCATTTTCCCCTCTGTTACAGTTGCCACGTTGATACTCTCGACACACCTAAGGACACATTAGTAAAAACCATAAGCGCATTGGCAATAGGAGAGGGATTACAGGTGTCAGGAATACAGACTCCTTCACTTGAAATGGTTGGCACTTGTATGAAAGTGTGATCTGTAGGATTTCCCAGAGCTGGATGTATATATTAGGTTGGCAATATATACTATATGTACTATTTGAAGATACTATACATATCATATGAATGTTTTGGTAAGAGTTGGAATGTCCTCTTTCAAAATCCTGTGCTATCCTCTGAAACTAGCTGGAGGTTCACTAGGACTGCTCATGTCCAGAGAAGAACTAAAATGTATGAACATCAATGGCCCTGATATTGTGTGTTCTAAAAGACAATATGTATTCCAAATAACTACACTAATAGCAAACACTAACAATATCCAGAGGAGACACGACAAAACAAAATGGTTTGCAATCATTATATTTTATTTTTCCTGTGGGAACGAACTATACTATTTACATTTACTGGTGCAAGTGACCAAGGGACACTCTAGATACAAAGCTGGATCTGAAGGATGTCCATACAGTATTATGTATGTTGCACATCAAGCCACAAGAGGGAGCCCTTAGTCTACTGTAAAATCATCAGTTATGTCTGGAACATTTATTCTCACAAATAGTTTTTTATGTGAAGATTGGATTAAGGGAGAAGAAAATCTATACAAAAAATAAAGCCCTTTTTTTCTTCAACTTTAATCTTATTTTTAAATCCCCAGTAAATCTTATATGTATTTAGGGATCCCTATTTTCCCAGGACACTCCTTTTTTCCACCCAGCCTCACAATAGTTATTTTCCAATTATTAAAACTCCTGGTGAATTTACATTAACAAGTGGAAAATGTTTTACCTTATTTGGGACCAGAAAAAAAGTATGGAGTGCATGAGGGCATACCAGTTATATAGCACATTTTTACATTGATTCAGATTATATACTTTTTTACTGTTGTTTTACGTGCATTTCAAATAATGTACAAATTGTTCATTTAGAAAAGAATAATTTTATTTTCAGGTCTTTAGTAAGACAAGTTCCATATTGTTGGTGACCAAAATGCACTTTTGCTGTCATGAAGGAAAATTTATATATTAGAAAGGGGACAATGAAAATAGGGGAATGAAGTTGCCATCTTGTTACAGTTTTATTCATTTTCCTATAAAATAGATAACAAATAAATACAGAATTTCAGATAAATTTTCCTGGATTATCAAAGGATTAGAACCCCCATCATGTAGTTTCCGAGCAGACTGACTAACATTGTCATACTTTAATTTGTTACTTTACAATACAGTGGTAGTCCACTGATAACAACCTGCAATACTGTATAAAGTCGATTTGCACGCTACATATTGTTATTAAAGCAAGAATCTTCTGTTTAGTGCTTCTTAAATATTTCAAAAACATTCATTTGTTGTTTTTTATCAAAATATTGCCTAGTAATTATTTGTATGTAAACACTTCTATTTTTATAGCAATTTAATTGGATAGGGTGACAACGGTGTGTCGTCAGGTTATCTTACATACAAATGCAGTATGTGCCACTCTTGTATTGAACAAATAAAAAGCAATTGCTCAGAGCCAGGGTTCAAATTAAAGGGGCCCAGAGCCCCAGTAATGCAGTATGAGTGAAAATAAAACCTCAAAACATCTCACATGATAAAATTAGACAAAAAATAAAATATTGTAACTTTCTATACGCATAGTCAGTAAATATATTCAGTTCTGACAAAGTTGAACTGACATTAGGCCCAGGAAACATCCTGTAATCTAGTGCATAATTCCCCTTCTGACATGTCCATAACTGGCTTTGATGCTAGCTGGGGATTTTGTCTTATAAACAGATATGTTCATCAACTGTCTCCTCCTACAGTCTCTGTGTATGCCAAGGGTGTGTGGAAACACATGGGCCATTTTTTAAATAACTTAGTATATTCTAGCCATGTTTCTCCAAATTACTGGAAAAAAAACCCGTATTCAGTTCCAAGCATTCTCAGTAACAAATCCAACTTCTGCATATTGGATTGGATTGCATTTTATATATCCAGAGATAATACAAATGCTAGAAAAATATTAGCAGTATCAGATATTCTGAATTAGATTAAGAAGTTGTGTTGGATTAAAACATTTTTTTCTGATCAGGGAAGGTGCTGGCAAAAGAACCAGACATTTTTATGGTATTAGAAAGTACTGGACATAACATCTGAAGCGACGTAGTATTCCCGCAAATGCCATTTTTATAGCTTCCTAAAATCAAGCCAGATTACCATATTTTCTGGTTACAGAGTGTTCGATTAAATATGTTCAAACACAAAGTAATCCATTCGGGAACGTCACCTAATAACTATTGCAAATAAATTACATTTTATTTTTACTTCTTGCATTGTAATGTGATAAAAACATAAAAAAATAAAAAAAAAGTTATACTAAAAGGGGAACGTGTTTAAAATCTGTTTAAACAAAAATGCATAACATAATTTAAGGGCTGAAGAGAAGTATGTACAAAGCATTTAGAGATATCTGTCAGTCAAATTCCTACAGCTTATGCTGTTTTCCTCTTACTATAATGGAGCGATTGTCTATTGACACTGGTGCCATGATATAGAGTGTGTATTCATAACATACAGAAAAGTAAACATAGATTTTCCTGGGGGCTGGGCCGATTATGAAAGAACATTCTATATAATTATAGTATAATTGCGTTCACAGAAATCACACTACTGGGATTCCATCTCCATTTGTGGTGTGTTTAATGAAAATCTAAATAATGTAAAGAGCATAAACCCTATTTATAGTTTTCAGATTTAAGCCAGCAGTATTGGTGAGCAGGAGATCTCCTGGCAACATAAATATAGTTGTGAACACCTTACATTATGAAACCGATAAACTATTTTATTTCACTACGTATAGCCGAAGTAAAGAGTGGAATACAAGAAAAGACAAAACTCATCTTAGGCAGAGTCATCTGCAGACAAACATGTTGCTAAAGGCATTATTTCAACACTTGTATTTTTGAACACACTGAAATATAACACACTTTGGTTACAACGGTAATGGAATGTAAAATAGAAAAGTGAGATGAAGTAACAGACAGAATTAGCAAGAGAGACATGGTAGAAATTGCCTTGTAAATGAGATTTATGGACCAGAATGATGAAGTAATGCAGCAGACTAGAATGGAAAAAGGTGAAGTAGCAAAATAAAACAGAATTAAAACAATCCAGTGTTAGAGGAACTCATGCACCCAAGATGACGGCTATGCACCAAAAGCTTGGTAAAAAAGGTAGAAAGATAGAAATAGTATGGTGTGCTAGGCATGGTGGAAAAACACTCGCCTTTCTCTTCTGGGACCGGGGGTCAAGTCCAGCTTGATGTCCTAAGTGAAATGAGTTTGCTGGTCTCAGCTCAGTTCCCAGAGGGCAGGAGTCCACATCACAAAACCACCACACATAATTTGGCACAACTGGCAGTCTCTGCTCAGGAGAGGCCCAGGACTGAGCTGGCATGGAGACTGAACTACCTCTCACCCATAAAGAGGGTGCTCCCTCCACATCAGGGTTGAGGTCATTGGTTGGGTAACGTGGGGAAGCTCGTAGTGCAGCTGCCTGATTGTAGCTGGCCTGTGAATAAAAAGAGGACTTCAGTTTCCATTCCAGCCAGTCCTTTCACCATCAACATAGTCAAAATGTGCTCAATACCTAGCCTGTAGCCAAAACTGCAGAGGCATGGCAAAAGAAAATTGCAAAACAAAATACAATATAAATAAAGCATATAAGAATATAAAAGGAAGGAGATTCATTAAAAGAAAAATATCAATTATTTTATTTTATCTGGGATGCGATCATTATAAAACCTTCATAAAATGATGTACTTGAGTTAAAGGGAACTATCACTAAATATTGTAACCATCAAAAACCTTCTTAATGTAGTGCCACCAACAGTGCATCCTCTACATCGCATTGTCTGGAGAATTTGCAGAGTCATCTACTATTTGCAATTTTGGACCACAGTCAGGCTTCACCAAACAGAGTAGTCATTTACTTAGCAAATACAGTACATACTTGGCAAAATTCTCCAAACACTGCAACCCTCATGGTCATAGTTCACCAGCTATGTAGCCAATTTTCCAAATGTTTTGTTTACATATTTTCCAACATATTTTTGAACATGTTTATTATATGCAGATTTATAATGTTGTTGCATTTTAAAGGAGTTTAGAACACCAACATTTCTTCTGTGGAAGCCACCAACTGGGATAGAACTCAATTCCTCATTGTGGTAAATTCAGAGTGATAAAAGTTAAAGACAGAAATGTAAGACAGAAGTGATGAAGTACTGCAGTAGTCCTGAATGGAACCGTTATGCCTTATGAAACCATTATTTAGGAGAGAAAAATGAAAGCAATAGAGTGGTTTTATGGATAGTTAAATAATGCTGCAAATGAAAAAGAGAGAATATGATGAGTAAGCAGAAGGATCGCCCATGTGGAGAGAAAAAGAAGTTTATTAAAAGTATTAACATGATGATAATATGAGAGGTAGAATGTAATACACAGCATTGTAGAATATGTGAGGATAGGCATCATCCTGCTAATAGGAAATGAATGAAAAGAGATAGGTGGTTCAGTTTATGCATTAACAAGCTCTACAAGTGAGGACAATGAGACTACACAATACACATGCAGTCAAATATATACAATGTTTATATACGGTACAAGTATAGCAAACCCACATTATTTTCAAGAAGGTCATATACAAGTACAAAATGATTATTTGCCAGATAGGATGTGTGCCATCTAAAACTCTGCCCACTCTGCCTAAAACTTGCCACTTAATTATTGATTGCTCATAACCTGGCCACACATGCACGATATGTCTGGTGATACTGGCAAATTATTACCACAATTCTGGCACCAAAATGAGCATGGTGCCCAAGAATGATCCAGTTAACACAAGCAGTAGATCTCGTTTAGGTCAAATTGGATCATTTCTGTTTTTCAGGCTGAGCATCAGGATTGGCCCTGGTGTGACCAGCTGAGCAATCTTACCCTGCCTTTTACATTCAGCCAGTAGGTGGCAGTGGCATCCATACAAAGACAAGCTACAATGCCAGTTTCCTTTTGATAAGTGTGGCACTATCTGCTCTGAATTTGCTTAAGTTGTGAACCATATTTATTCTCAGTTCACTCAAAGAACTTCAGTGCTTTAAGTCCTTAATATAATAGAAGCAAATAAGACTTGAAATGATTTCATATAGTATATGAATCTTAATGTGTAACATTTGCAGTTAAGGCTATGTGACAAAGTGTTAGGCATTGTTTAGCCTTATTGAATGTAGAGCAGTGATAACTATCTTTCTAAGGTAATGCAACAATAGAAAACATAACATATGTACAGTGCTTATACAACAATTGCACATCAAGGATTTTCTGCTGATTACACCCTAGCTACAATCACTTAGCAACCAAGTCATTGGTTTTCTTCATAGTAAGGAAGAGACGAATCTAATCAACAATTAAAGTGCATTAAAAGATAGAAACAGATAAATAAGTCAATTGAATGTTAATGAAGGTAAAAATGAATGATTGCAGTTAAGTTTTCTTACAAAATAGTGATACCTAAGATTGATCTGACATTAAACAATGTGCTTATAAGTCTGTTAGTAATGGAAGACAAAATGAAACATTTATCACAAAGATGTTTTTCGGTGCGGTAAGATGTATGTTAAATAATGTATCTCAATTCATACCTCCAGTCTATCTGTTCTCATTAACTTCTGTGCAGCAGCTGCTGCAGCCGATGGCATTGCAACTCCAGGATTCCCAGCAACAAGCATTGGTGCAGTAGGAAGAATTTCAGCAGGTACAAGTCCCGGTGATACTGGCCCCAGGTACGGGTTAAAGGCTGCTGTTGCATTGGTGGCTAAGCTTGGTGCGACTGAAAACATTGGCTGGAAAAGACAATACACTATGAAAACAACATAGCAATTCATTTTTTTTGCTTAGGTTCATCAGTCATCCTCACATAAAACCACATTGGTGTATATGATTCATCAAAATAAACATTTTGGCAGCTTCCATGTTTTTTTAAAAAAAGAAAATATTTTATAATGATCTTGTTATTTTCCTGCTACAGTGGCAGGGAACATTTATACAGCTCAAATGCTTAGATTCCATCAGCTTTAAAATGGGCATTTAGCACAAGAGTGTATAAGGATACCAAGTTAATTTTACTGTATTTCTGGAAGAACTGATAATTATCATGTATTCCCTCCTCCCCCTGGGGGTCTCCCTGTCTTCCGCGCCCTCCTTCTTGGGCCCCGTCGTTTGCGGATCCTCCCTCCCCCTTCCCCGCCCTCTCTAGCTGTGCATTGAGCTTACTGAGTTGCTGTGCTTACTGTTTACTGTACTGTCTCCCATTGTATTGTAATTTGTTTGTTTCTGTACGGCGCTGCGGACGCCTTGTGGCGCCTTATAAATAAAAATGAATAATAATAATAATAATGTATGGGTTTTGATGTAGTTTTGAAACAGAAGGAACAAAAATATCTGGCATTTCTTTAATGGGTTGGCCCACCTGCCGGA
The DNA here is from genome assembly GCF_038048845.1 of Mixophyes fleayi. Lineage (NCBI taxonomy): Eukaryota > Metazoa > Chordata > Amphibia > Anura > Limnodynastidae > Mixophyes > Mixophyes fleayi. The sequence goes on along the minus strand of NC_134404.1, from coordinate 93,350,636 downwards.
ATAAGGCAAGCCTTAAAGCCAGTGAAAGTAGCAGTGTGTAGTTGCTAGTGGCTCATATCCAAATACAGGCTGCGCTGATGGAACACCCAACTCCTTCTAAGTGTGCTCCAGCCAATCACTGTAGAAGGCAGTGAATTATCATTGGGGGTTATATTTACTAAACTGCAGGTTTGAAAAAATGGAGATGCTGCCCATAGCAACCAATCAGATTGGTTGCTATAGGCAGCATCTACACTTTTTCAAACAAGCAGTTTAGTAAATATACCGCTGGGTCTTGAATCAACCACTAAAATAAGACCACAGTGTGTTTGTTTACTTCACAGGGCAACAAAACAAATTACACTTAAGACCAGTAGATTGCAGAGCAGAGCATTCCTAGTCAAATCATGTGATTTGTAAAGTAGTTTGTAGACTATACTAGGACAGGAGTAATTCAGCATCTGCCATTTATAAGCTTGTCTAAATTTTGCACATATGCTATTTCTAGCAAAAAAGGTGATTTGACATTAGTCAAAGAGTAACTGTCATGAAAAATCCTTTGCCTGTCCATGTAATCATTTTTAGCTAGTGTACATATTTTAATATACCATATATTTTACATCTGGAAGCCCCCCAACAAAAATCCTGTCCTTGAGGTCTTCTGGACCCTTCGGCAAGGTTGAGCATACTTTCCTGTACACCACGCACTAAAATTATACCATAAGCACATTCCGGCTACACTCCAGATACCCCCCACCTCACCCTCCCCAGCCAACTTATCCCCCTCTTCCCTCATTTTCCCCACCCAGCTTATAATGCAACAAAAATGTTACACAGAACTTAGTGTTCAAAAAGGTTTACAAAAGTCTGCTCCAGAAATCCTTCACAATTTTTGTTTGTTGACCAAATTGTAACATCTTGAACACAAAATATTGATATTCTGTTAGAAAATTTAATTCTCATGCTCCTGCTGTACCTTGTTCATTCTGTTACTTGCTAAAGCTGTAAAAAAATTTGCAATAAAAAATGATTGTACAAAAAATCCTGTACTTTCTCCTGTCAAAACCTTATGCACCACACTCATAAAAATCATACAATGACATCCTTTAACAGAAGATCTAAACTTGTGTTATGCCTTTTCTGCTTGTATAACTGTCATAGTTTCCTATATAGTGAATGATAGTAGTAAGCTCGGAACACCTGTAAACATCTGCAAATTGTGCCTTGAATATCTGCTATAATCTGTAAGAAAACAGTTTATCATTGGATCTCAATAAGTCTATTGTATTATGGGGATAATCTACAACAGGCAGCTTCAGTTCAGCTGTACAGGGCTGATTGGGAGCAACAGAAGACTAAGTTTGTGCATATATTGTGCCCAGATTAGTAGCACAAAATAATAGATGTGTATACCTGGTAAGGAAATAAACTAGCTGTGGAATCAGAGGCTATCTCTTCATGTGCGAGGAGTTACAGCAGTATGTGCACTCAGCAATGACGGGAGGGTATGCGGACATTTCAAGAGGAGCATTATGTTCACCTAAGTGCATGAACTGCTATTTGTTCATCAACAAACATCAGTAAGAACAGAACTAGGTTATTTCCAAGGATTTATATTTATTCAATTCTAGATTTTTCTTTTTATTTAAACAAGAATAAAATATACATACAATGATTGAAGTTTGACATTAATTTATTGTAATTAATTAACTGCCCACCACCAGGGTTAGTTAGTTGCGGACACAATGCAACATCACATTAACCGGACCCGATAACCTACGAGGAGTAACAAGCAACCGTATCCTACAATATGAAGGTGAAATAATCCACTGGTTAATCGTTAAATTTTATGGACCCACTTTTTCCCCTTGCGGCAGCCCCAGGGGTAACTGCAAAACTGGGGCTATGTGACACAGCGGAAGATGATGGTTGCAAGTGGGAGGGAAATTCAGAAACCACAATCATGGTCATTAGTCCTCCCACTCACACCGCCCTCGGCAGCAAGTGGTGAACCTCAAAGGTTTGCTGAATGTATATTACAGAAACAGAGCAGTCCCAGGAAAAACAACTTCATGGAGCAGTCCCAGGTCCCCCGGGGTTTGGAAGGAGCATGTTAGTAAAATGTAGGAATAAGGTAGCAATGCAATGTTAAGGAGGTAAGAAGGAGGTAAGAATCCCCCTGCTGCACTGTCATATTTATTGTTCAGTAGCCAGAGACACAGCAGCAGAGGTGTGTCTAAAGGGGTTGTCCCAGGGCAGGATGTCAGCTTTGGATAACACCAGGATGACCTAGGTTGTGGTTGTCTATCCTCTAGTCACATTGTAAAACAACAATAAGGCCAAATGTTTCCTACCCTCTAAAGGTTTTTCACATTTTAGAATTTTAAGAAGATTGCAATTTCAGAGTTTGAAGTAAATTGGCATCTAGAACTTCAGTTTGGATACTAGCATATACTCATATAGGGTCTGGGTTAAAACTTGGGGAAGGTTGAGGCTGAGATATATAGTTTTTAGGTCCTTCTATGCAGACTCCATTTACTAGGTACAGTGGGTTTCCTGTAATTTTAGGCTAAGGGCAATTGACCATTTTGCCCCTTTATAAAAACAGCCCTGCTCCAAACAATACTCAAAGTGATTTTGCAAGTGGCCAACAGAATTCTGTCAATAACACTCTATAATCCTTAATTTGGATTTATTTCTTTTGAAGAAATAAAACTAAGCAATTTCCAATGATTTATATTTATTCAATGCCAGGCCACATTTACAATTTAGTCCAAAATTATCCAGTAGAGGGCTTTAGTTTACATGACAAAGCAACAAATGTTTTAACTATTTATTGTATGCTCCAAAATGTGCAATATCTTCCTCTCCACAGCTGAGCCATTAATACAATATTTATTTGTGTCCGACAATGATGTCGCTGTCATACTGCAGAGAACATAAAGTGCACTTGCCAAACATACACTGAGGAAGCTACTTTGTGGGCAGGCACGATATTCATGGGATTGCATAGATTTACAAGGAAACAGAGATATTCAAAGCCCTCACAAGCTCCTCCCCTTTATACATCTCTCACCACCTCTCCCTCCTCCCTCCAGGACTTCTCCTGTGCTGCTACCCACTTATGAAGATCCCTAGCCCACCTGCCCAGGCTCTTCATAACCCTCAATCGTTCTCTCTGAAAACTTTACTATAGCCTATCCTACCTCTATCTAGTACTACTCCCTCGGCACGTTCTAACAGTACAGTCCCATCTCCACTCAGAGTACCACTAGCTTCAATTTCCTCAACATTTCCATCTATCTCTAGATTCTAGACTGTATGCTCACAAGAGCAGGGTCCTCTTTACCCTCTGTCTCACGTCTGCACTTCCTTCAGCAATCGAGTGTGTACTAGTTCTATATTTATGTGTGATTTGTATTTAGCATGATTTGCTATTCTGACTGTCCGATTCTGCAGAGTTTTGTGGCATCCTAAATATAAATGATACTCTTGATATCATTAAGGTACCAATAATATCAGTGAGACACTTCATGATCAACTGCTCATGTCTAGTAGACAACAGGTACATTTTAAAACTGTTGCATAATGAAATCTGAAAAAAGTATGAGAGATGTTTGTGTGTCAGCACTTTGTGACAAGGACTTAACATCACATCTCTTTGTGTAGTTAAGTAATTTCCTTCCAATCTTGTCAGGTTACATTCATTTATTCAATCTGTATGGCAGCCTTTTGAGTCACATTTTTTTACACACTTGGGGCCTGATTTTGAATTAGGAGCAAAGCAAAGAAAAGAGCAAGTTTGCACCTGGACAAACCATGTTCAATGCAAGGGGTACAAATTGACTTATTTTTTTGCATGCAAGGAAAATACTAGCTGTTTTTATCATGTAGCACAGAAATACTTGATAACTTTATTTTTACACTGAAATTAAAGTTGATCTATAACATGCTGTCTCTCAACTATAAATCTGTCCCTATATTTTAATTTTCCTCCCCCTCTAATGCAACATGGTTTTGCCAAGGTGCAAAGTTACTAATTTTCTTTGATTTGCTCCAAATTCAAAATCAGGCCCTAGGGGTCTAATGCTGAGTTTGGAGCAAAGCAAACAAAGGAGTAAATTTGCTCCTGGATAAACCATGTTACAATGCAAGGGGTGATAATTAATTTATTTGTTTGCAAGCAAGGAAAATAATGGCTGTTTTTACATATAGCACAGAAATACTTGATAGCTTTATTTTTACAATGAAATTTAACTTGCCCTATCCAAACTATAAATCTGTCCACACATTTTAAATTTACCTCCCCCTCCAATGCAACATGGTTTTGCCAAGGTGCAAATTTGCTAGTTTTTCTGCTTTGCTCCTAACTCAGTATCAGGCCACAGCTTTTTAGAGCCGCACCCTGAATTATCTTCTCCTAAATAGGTGTGGTTTATTTTCATTTTGTCCTATTAACTTAAAGAGCTCTCTAATTCTCTAGCCTTCTCATTCTTCCAACACGTTTATTCAATACTGAAAAATGACACTGTGAAAAATACACTGAAACAATTAATCAAATAAAACTGCAAACCTTATCTGCCATACTGTCCCATATCTTCAGGGACAATCACATTTTTAACAAATTATTAAATAATTCCTGAAAGATTGTGTCCCTGCTCTTAGCAGTGCAAGTTCTCTTGTTCTATGAGCCATGTGCATTTCTAAATATTTGTATTTATGCATTTGAAGTACAGTATATAAAATACTTTAGTAGTAGTATATGCTGTGCACTGATCATGTCATGTTGCGCAGTATTCAGTATAGAAATGAGCAAACGTCCAGCAAATAATAACAGTCATCTCAATGTGCGATAGAAGGCAAACTATTACACTAATGGTCTCCATTCTTTGTTCATGTTAGCTTAAAATCTTTGTCCAGAACTGCATTCCTTGTTAGTGCTGTTGTGATGTTTTGTGCATTCCACAGTGACACGCTGTGAGTAAACAGAGCTGTATCAAGTTAGGATGACCTTTCAGAAGTTCCCTTATAAAATGCTCACTCAGTGACTTCTGAAAGCAGATTGGAAGCGCTATTAAGGCACAGCTAGGGGGATTTATAATTAGGCACGCTAGTGTCATGCCTATAGGCTCCTGCAAGAAAACGGTACCTAACTACGATACTAAAAAAAATAGGTTGTGTGATGGGCGCAATTTAAGGGATAGGGTTTGGGATAACAATAGGGAAATAGGTTTTAACAGTGATATATGTACCACTGAACAGTGTATTTCCCAAATTGTATGGGAAATCAACAAATGACATGAATCACATCGAGCGTCATAACATTCCTTTGCATGGCAATAAAAAACACATGGTAATGGAATCAGTCTCTTAAAAATTATATATATATGCAGCACACTGTGCGCGACTTATCTGATTCCCAGGTCTCTATTAGTCCAGAATGTCTTTGACCTTAGTAGGTTTGCCGGTATACATGCGTGCCGTTCAGACTCCTTACATCCCCATCGGAGCTTGTAGTGTAGATTTGTGCTCGTGTGTTAAAACATATGGAGAGGGAGGAGCAGAAAAACATATGATGGTGTACTACGTAATAAATGATGTTTATTAAAACCAAAACTCACATTCCATGTGAAATAGTGTTCCTCAAAAGGTATCTTTAGAGTCCCTTTTGTATACCTTCACGTGCTCCTTCAGATATCGGTAAACCGTTTCCCGGAGCCAGCCGTGCTGATGGTGTGTACGGGCATACAGGGAATCCTGCGGATCTTTAAACATGCTACACGCATGTGAGTTTTGGTTTTAATAAACATGCTCCTCCCTCTCCATATGTTTTAACACACGAGCACAAATCTACACTTCAAGCTCCGATGGGGATGTAAGGAGTCTGAACGGCACGCATGTATACCGGCAAACCTACTAAGGTCAAAGACATTCTGGACTAATAGAGACCTGGGAATCAGATAAGTCGCGCACAGTGTGCTGCATATATATATAATTTTTAAGAGACTGATTCCATTACCATGTGTTTTTTATTGCCATGCAAAGGAATGTTATGACGCTCGATGTGATTCATGTCATTTGTTGATTTCACATACAATTTGGGAAATACACTGTTCAGTGGTACATATATCACCGTTAAAACCTATTTCCCTATTGTTATCCCAAACCCTATCCCTTAAATTGCGCCCATCACACAACCTATTTTTTCTATTTGCAAACGAGGAGTGTCAGGAAATCCTCACTGTGTGTAATTAGTGGCAGCAGATTCAATCCCCCTTCCCCCATCCGTTACAGGCAGCTAGGGAGCGCTCACCGAATGAAACCTACATATGGTGTAACCCAGTAAAGGTTCCTATTTTTTAAGCTAACTACGATACTACCTACTTTCTCACAAGCCCCTTACCCATTCATAGCTACACATGTTCCTCTGCATTCATCTTCTTTATGATGAGGAATAATGACCATACATTATACGTGGAAGAGCGGTTTACTTACCATAGGCTGGAGCTGAGTACCGGGAATCATTGCATTGGCTAGCTGCATTTGCTGGGCCAGCATGGCCATGTTCTTTTGTTGAATCAGGTTATTCCGTCCATTAATCTCTAACTGTGTTTTTAAGTGTGGTGGCGGATGGAGATATTTACAGTTCTCCCGTGAACAACGACCCTGGATGAAGAAAAAGACAAAGGAATAAGAAAGAGCAATTACTATACATAGTAAACATTAAATGAAGCAGAAATACAACTTAAAATATTCACATCTGAATTTACAACCATATTATTTTCTGGGGAAAAAAAATATTATTTCACTGTTAATTGTAACAAAACATTTAAGAAAGACTCACTTATAAGTAGGGTTACTTTTCTCCAGATTTTTACAGTTCGCTTAGATCTCAATAACAAAACAATTTAGCACAGAGAGATATTTCTTCACTGCTTCTTTTCTTGTTCAAATTTTAGATTTGAACATTATTCCACAATAATACGTTTGTACATCAGTCTGTCATTGTATTGTCAAAGGCATGAAACGCTCTGTAACTGATTACTTAAAAAGCTCTAAACCTCGGTACAAAGAGAGGATTCAATTTCTCCTCTACCTCATGAATATAGAACATTTGTAAGCAGATTTATACACACAAACATAAGTGATTCACCAGAGTCTGAAATATATTACTAGTGGGCACCATTGTAGGAATAAATATTAATCTTTTCCCATGCCAAATATTACCATACAGTCAGAATAATATACATGTGATAATATTTACATCCATATAGAACACAGTCTAAATAATACATACAGTAGATTTGCTGACTTAAACTGCTTAACATGTCTTCTTAAGCAAAGCAATTTATTTAGGGGAGGGGGGAGGGGTTCCACCATCAGATGACTTTTGGCTTGGATAGCCCCCCTCCTAATGTGACTAAACAGATTGTGGTTTATGTACTTAAGCAAATATGGAGGAAAGAGTGACACATTTTCACTCTTTCCTCCTCTCTGTCACTATACATGGGCAGTCTGTGGCAGAGTGCTGTATACAGTGTGCATAGAGTATTTTCTTTCTGTGCTTTTTATCTATATTTTATATCTGCGGAATTATTTGTATTACACTAAATAAAGCTGCTTTCTAGATATCACTGTATCCAATGCAGCGTTATGACATGTCTCAGGGCAACAGAAATAAACTATGCCTAATAATATGAATGGATGGCTACAAAAAGCACAGGAGAAAGCTATTAATTTAGAGAACATTGCAGTAGGGCATGTACAAATCAATAAATTAAATATATCAGAAGATGAGAGCCATTTCAAATTTGCTTGTATTATGGAACTAGGTCTAATGTGACTGTATGGCAAAGGTGGAAGCAGGATTCAAGTATGACATGTTGGGACTTGTAGCTAGGCAAGAGTTCAAACACTACAGATTGCCAAAGCCTGTTGTAAAGGATGAAACATAGATAAGTATACTCATAGTATACACAGGTTAGCACATGCATCTATATATATATATATATATATATGCCTAGTGGCGTGTGTTAGTCTGTCTGTGTGTGTGTGTGTGTGTGTGTGTGTGTGTGTGTGTGTGTGTGTGTGTGTGTGTGTGTGTGTAAAAAATAAAACCAAGCTGCAGCGCCACCTGCTGGGCGGAGTTATACACTGACCTACTAAATTCTTAGTGTGTGTGGAAAAAAAAATTCAGAAAGGGCTGAAATTTGGTATACTAAGATGTTTTTAATTTGTTAATTTAATTTGTTAAATTGTTAAAAGTGTTTATAAAGATTTAAAAAAAAAAATATATATTTCGTGAAGGAGAAGTGACAGTTGGGAGTGGTTGGTGGTTGCCGGGGGTGACAGTGGGGAGTGGTTGGTGGTTGCCGGGGGTGACAGAGCGAGAGGAGTGTGATACTCAGGACCGCTGAGAGAGATCCCTGTGTCTGGATAGACATCTGGATAGATGTGGCGATAAAGATGAAGGATGAGGTGATGGAGAAAAATGATGAGGTGGTGACATGTGGACAAAACCACGTTAAAAAAGGGCGCTTACGTCGGGAAGTAACGCTCTTCCCCTGAGGAGGCCTGGGCTATGGCCCAAATGCATGACAAGAACCTTTTTAACACCTTAAGTAGCTTGATTTGACTAGAATGCATGAGTATCATGCATGGGTTAACTTGTATTTAATATGACTCTTTGGGGCAGATTCAATTAACGCGTTACTCTCGAGAGTAACGTGGCCCACGCACTATTACCCTTACTATGGAAATAGTGCACATTATTACGGTACTTTTAATCTGGATTTCTGCTCGCAGAGCCGCGAGCAAAAAGCTGCGTTGAAATTACCGTACTAACAGTAATAATGCGCACTATTACCATAGTAACTGTAATAGTGCGCGTTACTTTGGAGAGTAACGCGGTCAACTGAATCTGCCCCTTAAACTCATGATAGAGAGTTGTAGTGTGAGTTGGTGATACTGCAAATGTATACATTTTCCATGGTAAGCTGTAGTTAGAGATGCTCACTGATCCCCATGTTTTGGTTTTGCTTTTGGATCTGTATTAACTTTGTGTTTTGGTAAAACCGCCCTCATGTGTTTTGGTTTTGGATCTGTATATTATTTATTTATTTATTTATTTTTAGTTGCTAAAAAATGCTAAATTCACGCAATTTGGCTCTTTTTTTGATCCTATATTATTATTAACCTCAATAAATAAATTTCCAATCATTTCCAGTCAATATTTGTCAAGTGACAAGAACACTGCTATCCCTCCTGTTTCTGTATGAGCAATGGCATTGAGCATTGGCACTGGAGACTGGAGAGTAACAAGAACACTGCTCCCCGTTTCTGTGTGAGAAATGGCGCTGGATCTCCTGGGAAGCGAGGTACTTATGGAATCCAAAACCCGCGAGATCTGACGACACAACGATGACGGTTTGCCATGGTTCAGATTCGAGGAAGCGGGAAAGTACCGAGCCTGCGATGTTCGGGTGGGCTCAGTTTTTGTAAAACCAAGCCCGAGCATCTCTAGTTGTAGTGTGACAGGTTTACACTAAACATACACACTCTTCATGAGGAATCGTAGTTCAAGTGCGTTATACTGAACATGCATGGTTGGCCATCCTCCGCTGTCAAGGTTGTATAACTGCCTACAAAAATAGGTGTAACCTGGGAAGAATGGGCTGTGGGTTGCAGTGGTTTGGTTTGGTTGAAATGGGGGGCATGGCTTAAATACTTAATTTTTATAATAAGCCATGTTGCCAGGCTTGAGATTGCCCATTCCCTCTTCTAAACCATAACAGTCCAAGCCATTTATATACACAGCACATTAGTTTCACCATCACAAAAACATCTAAATAATTAACTCCAGGCATGTGCTCCCTGAGTTCATTGCTGTATTGGTGTGCTCTATATTTTAAGCGTTCAGCAATGTTGAAAAGGCATTAATGCTTTGTCATGCAGTAGTTGAAACTAGCCAAAAAAGCAATACTTCTGACAAAAAAATCAATATCACCCAGAGCAATAATGTCTTAAACCTGAAATGAGATCTAAATTAACAAAGAGCACATCTATTACACAGCACAAGGAGGCTAACATTGATAAATAATTACTTACACAGGTCAGATTCATGAGCTACAAGTAACTGAAAAGCTAAGAAAGCAGCAGTCCTCACACATTTAACCCCTGTGGTGTATTTAATACAATCTAAATATACAGCACAGTGACACTGTGAACTCATTTCCTATAGGGACAATGTCAGCATTATCCAAATCTTGAATTACAATCCATGAATAATTTCTTATCTCTTACATTATATTTTGAAGGCACTTTTATGGATGATTTTAACTCACTGGCATCTGATTTGACCTTCTATGTTTTTATATGGGTACTACACTTCCCTCCCATGGTCCAAAGACAAATTTGAAATTGGCTTCTGACTATATTGACTTTGATGTCCATATTTGTGTGTCTTAGGAATGGAAATAAGATTGTAAGCTGCACTAAAACTTCTAATTGCACAGCAGTGAGGCATATGGTGGCACTATATTAATAAAGGATAGTAATAATGTAGAGATATCCAAATGCTGGGTTAATTGATTATTTTTTTCCTTCGTGTAATTCAGTTCCATTCTTTTCTTAATGTGGTGCGTAATGTAAATGTCACTATTCTACAAATAAGGCTACAGTGACTGGAGCTGACATATAAAGGAAAGAGACATTGACGCCTCTTAAAGGGGATGACAGTCCTACCGAAAAAGGCCACTTAAACTAAACAAGTGGAAATATGATCTGTACACACAAGACATAAAATACACTCTTAAAGTATGATATATGTATTTTCGTGTCAGAGAACTGCGGCCATCTAGATTTGATTACTGTGTAGTTTTTTATTTAATAACAAACCTTCTCTTTGACATATTAGTATATGGTATATGTGAACTTTTTAGCAGCAACAGTGGCACAAGTATGTTATAAAACAGTTTCAGAAATATCAAGACAGTTTAATCATATTAATATTCGGTTAATGTGTTTCATAACCAAGGTCCTGGCTTCCATAGGACAAGATAAGTATTCTGCCAAGTGGCCACTTGATAGCATGCTCTAGCATTATATTCAGGTGAAGACCAGCTGTCACTTGGATGGACAAAGTGTCGGAGCAAGAGGTGACCACAGCGCACCACAGGACAACGTGCACAACCCTGATCTTCAACTCATTTTTCTTTTCATCTCTGTGCTAGGAAAGGGGCTTTATTCAGGCAAGAAATTTTGTATTGATCCAATAAACAGCAAATTGCGACGTTTAGCTGTAAAATTAACAAAATTGATGTGATTATATGCTCGTCGATTACATTTCTGGAACAGATTGCCTTAAAGCAGCTTGGAAAGCATAAGGTCAAATCACAAGAAGAGGAAGAAACTAAAACTCAATATAATTGCTTGATTACACTTATCCCTACTGTGATCACTGGTGCTGGTGAAAATGCTTAGCATGCCAGAGAAAAGAGAGAGGGATCTGGGGAAGGTAAGAGTCAAGCTACTGCCAGATTATGGGAGCTCTGAAACTTAATCAGCAGGAATATGAAAGTAAGAGGGGAAAGCACAGACGGCTGTCATATGATGTTTTTCTTTTGCTATCACATCAACAACATTTAGGCTGAAAGCCCGGGCTCTGCTAAACAACCGGCCTGTGTGTAATTAAATTGCAGCAGCATTATGTGTGCAGCTTTTTAGAGCTTGGCCTTGGCTACTGCAAGAAAAGCCACACTTCATCTAACAAGAGCATTCTTATGTCAGCCGGAACCTTGTTCGCTGGGAGGCTGAAATCTATTCAGCGTCCACATAGGATTTCAAATATATTCTGCAGTGTAAATATTAGATTTTATTTACATCAAATATTTACCTCTAACATACTTGACAACACGATACACAATGGCATGTCCTGGATTATCCAAATGAAATAATCTGGGCTGAATTAATTTTATAGCAGCAATTCATCACTCCAAAACAGGTTATTAAAACAGGGAAATAAGTGAGTGGGAAAATTGTTCGCCAACCCCTGTGTTCCACTTTATGTGGGTCGTGTTTAGGGATACAATCTAGTTTTATGTTAATGGCCGCTGCTAAATTTGTTAGAACCCAATTTTATTTTGTTTGTATATGTGTATTATATGTAAATATAATCTACAATTACATGTTCAATTGTCAGCGAGATTTTTATTTGACCGCGTTAAGTCATTTTATCATTTTTGAGCGGGTTAACTTTACCCGCAATTCAATTCCATTTTTAACGCTACATTTTTTTTCATGAAACGGTCCTCTCGCGCTCCAGTAGAAGGTCTATTGAAAGTATAGGGTGTGCGAGAGGCAGCTGTGTTAAAAGCTATTCAATTGTTTTTTAACGCGACGGGTAAAACAGGAAAATATGCTATTTTATCTCACACCTTTTTGGGGTGTGTGAAAAATAAAAAACCTCTGAAAAGTATTTGAAATCATGTAATAAGGTGGAAAAAAAGTTAAACTTGTGTTTATCACTAAATTGTGTAAGTTGATTTTCTTGTGGAAAAATAATGAAATAAAAAAAACCATAAAAAAATAAAATAAATAAAATCACTAATTAATTATATTTATGTATGTTTTTGGTACAAATATGAATGTAGTAATATGTTTTGACATGGTATAGATGATTGTATGGCAAAAAATAGTTCAATTACAAAATATGCTAAAGAAAGTATTGTAATGTAGATATTATCAATGTGTAATGCAATATAATGTATTGAAATGTATGCAAAACCTTTTTTTTGTGTTATACATGACCGCGTTAAAACTTCCCTTCACTCCCCTAAAATCTCGCAAACACAATTTTTAACGCGTGGGGGCGGCGTTCCCTCTTTTTCAATTGAATTGCAAAACCTGTGGGAGATTTTTTTTCTTTTTTTACAGGGCGGGGGGAAAATCTCGCTAACTATTGAATACCCTCCTTTGGCACAGGAAGTAATGATGGTGTCTGCCTCAGACAGTTATTCAATAGGAGAAGAAACTGCATTACAAATCTAATTGATTCTAATCAAAAAACAAGAACTAGACCATTCCACTTTTTCATAAATATACCAAAATGATCAATAAAGTGAATTCAGTGAAAAGAGAATTTAGCCTTATTTACAAATAGGATAGAAGGAGTCATATATTATGCGCCTGCTTTTGCCCATTCACTCAGCCGACAAAGGGACTCATTTAGAGTCGGACGCACTTTACACTGAAATCGTAGTGTAAACTGCATCAGTGTGACTTAGAATACTGTTCAAATTGCACAAATACGCCTCTTTATCTGCCTTATTGGCCGGCGTGCAAGTGTATCATGCACAGTGCCCTGTAAAGCAGATAATAAAATTGAAACAAAAAGTGTAAAACAAAAATAAAAATTGTTCTCACCCCCAAACAGCCCAAGGGGTTGGTTATGCTGTTTGTGGGGGGGGGAAGGGGGCACACGTTTTTTTAAAATGATTTTTTACTTTGTTTTTTAATATATCAACGTCTCTTGCACCAGCTAAAAGAACCCGCAATAGATACTTCTCCTAGAGACCTATCTGCATTTGCTTTCAACTCAAAATAGCATGTAAAGAGCATGAACACAAATTTAGATTGCTAGGCTCGCCCACTACCCCCCCCCCCCCCAGGGGGCAGGGGGGCAACTGTCCCCCGGGCCGCTCAGTCTGACCCCTGTACCCCCCCCCCCCCCCACCCCTTCCACCTCTCTAGGAGCAGAGAAGTGCAACAGGGAGATCCATCTCAGTCAGAGTGCAAAATGAGACGGATCTTTAGCCAAAAGTGCTTGCTGCGCTGAACAAAAGGACTTGCATCCAACCATAAATCAGGCCCAAAGTGTGCAAATATGAGTAATAAAAACCAATTTGGATTTTTAACGTGCAGCTTTCCAATGGGCTTCAACATATTTAAGGGTTCCTATCTACCAGCATATAGCCTGATCGCTGTATTTGCCACCAAAACACCTAGAAAACCTCAGATATCCTGAAAGTCAAATGGCTTTTCTAATGTGATATGGTAGAGAAAGCATTTAACACACCATGGCCCATACACTTTTATACAAAGAAAACCGTCAATGTATTTATTTATTATAAAATCTACAGAAAATAAAATTATATATATAAACGTATATATATATATATATATATATATATATATATATATATATATATATATATATATATATATACACACACATATATACACACTGGATATCCATCAACTGTTCTGGGAAATAGGAGCATGTCAATTGCAATATCACAGGATCACCTTGTTATCATCATAGATGTCTAGAGAACAGCTGAACATTTGTGCCACTTACAGGTTAAGTAGCTATCTACATCAAGCAGCAGAGGGTAAAAAGGCCACTGTGTATTGAGTATTTAAGGTCGCAGATGGTAGTTGGTTGTTAAGCAAGAACTTCCTTTATCTGTCTGTAAGTCACTAGCACACTGTACCTAACCTTTCTTATGCATACAGAGTGCCAGGCTTTCATGCAAACATGGCAATTGTATCTTCCTTGGCAGCTTGCATGTTCTCCAAACAGCAGCAATGGGTCAAATAAGCGGTAATTTGTAAATGATAAAGGTTACCACCTGAATGATGTGAGAAAGATAACAAGATATGTCAGGGTTGTTGTAAAATATGTTCTGACACAGATGAGAGCAGCTTGAATGCGGTGTGAAATAGTGGCTGGTATTTTGCATGTGATTTTACAGAAGTCTCTATGCTGCATAGTCTAACTGCAGAACACATAAAAGTGTTAGGTTTAATTCAGCTGACTTGCTCCTGGGCATCAGATGTACACATTGTAGAAACAATACTAGTGCTCTGTGACAACTGAGAAACATTTGTATATAAATTTGGAACAACTGCATTGGTACATACACAAGTTTTGTTGATGTTTGCTGACATAACCAGGGTAAAATCAATTATTCTAAGTGCAAAAGTTTATTATCAGACACAACCGCTCCCCATAAACAGAAACACAGTGACTGTGTGACATAGTATTTGTGATATTCGTACACACCAGTTTTGAGAAAATATAACTGAACAACTTTTACTGAATAGCAAATAGCACCAATATTAAACACCTGTACAAGAGAGACACAGCAAGGTTCACTGACAAAAGTGTCACCGAGGGTAGGGGCACATTTATAGATTCAAACAAATGTGTACAAGATGATAAATTCTCTAGTAAAAGCATGATTTTTGACGGCAGTGAGTATCAGGACTAATGAAAAAGCTATGAGTGCAAAAAAGTGACTTCTTATGAGAGTTCAGGTCATTTTAGGTTTCCTGTGTTTAACACATTAATGTGTAGCTTCATGCAAACAACTTTCACACAGTTTTCTACTCTGCTATTTCCTGCTTAACACTGCAGCATTGTGGTTTTTCAAAGATCCCATTTCTAAAATGTTTAGAGGGCACAAAACCTCTATTTCTGAAAACAAAATATGAAATATGTGCAAGTGTAAGTGTATAAGTGTATGTATAATTTCCATGTCAAATTTGCTATCTATCCACTTTTATTTTCTGTGCAATGAAATATCATTTTTACGTATTATTACATTTATAAACATTTTGATTTATTATTTTATTCATAATGTGAAATAAGAGATACAAAATATTCTGTTGCTTTTTCAGTTATGTCTCATACATATTTAAAATTTAACTTTATATGTCTTTAGAGTTATACAGGACTAAGGTGCAACTTTGCACCTTGGAAAACCATGGTGCACTGCAGGCGGGACAAATTTTAAAAGTGAAGACTTAGGATTAGATTGAGGACAGATTTAGGACTACATTTAGCACAGATTTTGGGCTAGATTTACTATACCGCTGCACAGAGCCAGCACTTTAGTGCTCTAAACCATCATATTTACAATAGGCCGCTCACGTGCGCGCTGGAAATTGTAATACCAAATGGTAGTCCAACATGAAATAACTGCTGTTTGAGTAGTTTCGCCACTTGTCAGCATAGTATATCTGAAATTTGTGTTTTTATCATATTAAAAATCAGGGTGGTATTTTTTAAACTGTGATATTCAGGCCACTTTCTAGCGGATTGGCCTTCAGTAAATCCAGAAGTTTTGAAACCATAAAGTAAATTTAGCCCTTGGAATAGTGAGTGGGTGTGTCCTAGCTTACCTCTGTGTGCTACATGCAAAATGACACAGTATTTTCATTGGTAGAACATTGCACCTGGAATACTTTTCAGACTATGCAGACATAAAATAGATTTCACAGTTTGTCATCTTTCTTAAATACATAATTGAATTCTGAACACAATACTCTGGAGGCCTCTGTTGCCATTGTTTCATATGATCTTAGCAAAAGACAGAAGCAAAGCAAGGTAGAATATCAATATAGGCCCATTAGCCCCACTAAATAGACAATAAAAAGCAAACACTTATGACATACTTGAGATTTTTTTTCTCACTAAGCCTTTATTACTCTGAAATGCAAAATGATAATAGATTCTGCTTTCTTACAGTATTTGGCACCAAAATGGAGGCTCAATGTCGCTTTCATGAGCTTCTGGCTTTGTTTTATAAATACGGGATACCATTGTTCAGTATATGTTAAACATTTGGAAGAATCTGTTACTGAATGAAATATACTTTATATAAAGCTCTGATTTGAAATCATGCAGCCAACTGAAAGTCTCTGACCACACTCTTAAGCTGGACACACGTCAAGATATCAGCAGCAACACTGGGCAAAATAAATTATCCCAATACCCCATAATAATGTCATTGAAAGAGATCACATTAGACATGTTGGTAAATGTGGTTGGAAAATGACTACTGTAAACCTGTGTGTGTGGTCATCTTCCTACAACAATAACTGAGATCTGGGGGTAAATGTATTAAGTTCCAATTTCCGCAAGTCACCGGAAATCGGCAACTTTGCAGGGGAAATTTAAAACAGCGTTGGCTTGCACAGGCAACTTTACCCCCTTGTCTAATTTGGTGTGCCCATATGTGGTCACCATTCCTTAAGTAAAGAAAACTGACATTTTCATATTACTGCTTGTCTACACATTGCGGTCAATTATCCCAATACCCCCCAAAAATATACACTCCCTCGCTCTTAATCTTAGTCTGCAGATTGCATAACGTGCTTCCTAGCTTAAAGCTACATTGGTTCACCTTGATATGGACATGATTCTCTGATCCTCGCTTGATGCCTATTGTTTATCTGAGTTAAAAGACCTTTTATCTGTAGAACATTGGCCATGCAGCGCAATACAACAGGGCTTAGATCACAGAAAACAACGAGGTGAAGGGGCACAGTGTGAAGGTGAACTGTCACAGTGTGAAGGTGCACAGTGTCATTATGAAGGGGCACAGTGTGACGGTGAAGAGGCATTGTGATAAAGGGGCAGTGTGATAAAAGGACAGTGTAATAAAATGGAAACTGATGGTAGAGGCAGAGTGTGATAGTATAGAGCCACAGTGTAAAGGTGAAGGGGCACAGTGTCATGATGAAGGGACACAGTGTCACGGTGAAGGGGCAGTGTGACAAAGAGGCAGTGTAATAAAAGGGAAAATGATGAAGGGGCACAGTGTGATGGTGAAGTGTCACAGTGTGTAGGGGCACAGTGTCATGATGAAAGGGCACAGTGTGACGGTGAAGAGGCAGTGTGATAAAGGGGCAGTGTGATAAAAGGGCAGTGTAATAAAATGGAAACTGATGGTAGAGGCAGAGTGTGATAGTGTAAAGCCACAGTGTAAAGGTGAAGGGGCACAGTGTCATGATGAAGGGGCACATTGTCACGGTGAAGGGGCAGTGTGACAAAGGGGCAGTGTAATAAAAAGGAAAATGATGAAGGGGTACAGTGTGATGGTGAAGTGTCACAGTGTGTAGGTGCACAGTGTCATGATGAAGGGGCACAGTGTGACAGTGAAGAGGCAGTGTGATAAAATTGAAACTGATAAAGGGGCACAGTGTGATGATTAAGGGGCAGTGTGTAATGATGAAGGGGCACACAACCGGTGCACACATCCCATTTATAAATAATATAGTTTGGTATTTTTATAACATTCTTTAATAACCAAGCATCTGTTTAGTTTATTTTATATTCTCATACATAAAAATGTTACTAGTAAAAAAGTGATAATATTAAAGTATTGATTTTTTCCCACTTTTTCACACATTGCCTCTTTTACATTTTATAACACAGACATTCAATGCCAGAACAAAAGCTATACTATCAAACACAGTACGCACAAAAGAGCATTTCTCACCAAACTAAACCCACAGCTTAAGATTCCAACTATCATGAATGTCGCCACTTTAAGAAGACTTTTTTCTTTTTAAAAGTACTCTACAACAGGCAGGTCAGTATAAGCAATATGTACCAGAGATTCCAGAACTGGCAGTATGCAATGAGAGGGCTCTGTATTCCATTGTAGTAAGATCAGATTTATTTAGTGAAACATTTTTCAATTCTATTTTTAGAGATGAATGTGGTCTGGGAAGACTTTAATTTTAAACTTTCTGAGCCAGTTCAATCTATATAAATATAGAATCAGGGGTATTACCTTGCCAAACCAAAGCCATACAGAATGTTTACTTAAGTATGTTACTTATAAAAGTTGATTATCCTGACTGCCAGTCAACATTAAGAGATTACAATGCTCTATTTTGGTAATGTTTAATATGTAAGGAGCTGCTTTTAAGGAAAGGTGGTTTTTGACAAGGGCTGTCATGTAGCATTGTAATTGCATATGCAATGGTACATCTTTTTACTTATACTACAGTATAAAAACACATCTATTTCCCCATGGGCTGCTAACATTTCTGTAAGACTCAATGAAAGTGAGAGCTTCTACCACAGAATCTCTTTCCTCCAAACTCAGACTTAGGCTGTTGCCATAGCAGCAAAGTATAATATGTGCTACTAAATCAAATCAGTATTTTACATTATGCATAAAATATTAACACATTCATTATGCACCAGAAGCTACGGTGTACGTGGCATCCATTTCAGTGCCTCTCTCTCTCAGCTTCACCTACAACTCTCTAAATAACAGCAATGTTTATGTTGACACACGGAGCGTCCTAGCATATGACTGACATGTTAATTATGGCTGTACCAAATTATAGCTTGCTTCAGCCAATAAGCGTCCCAAAGCAGCAACTCATGTTAAAAAAAAATTCAACTTCTGACAGAAAAAGCAGAAAGGGCAAAATTCTCCCACAGCTGAATAAAAAAAGAAACAAAACAATTATGTTTTCCAAAATCGACATTTAAAAACAGCTTTACAACATTATTCTGTGGATGCGGATGCGTATAAATTCTGCATATTTACGGCTCTTATCTTTTTGAGCTACCAAACATATACAACCATGCATTAGATCAGTCCATAAGTGTCCAAAGTTTCTGTTTAAATGTTAAATTTAAAATATAATAGGAGCCTGTCCACATTGATTCTATTAATATGCATGCATCAAGACATTGGGCTAGATTTACTAAGCGGCGGGTTTGAAAAAGTGGAGATGTTGCCTATGGCAACCAATCAGATTCTAGCTTTCATTTATTTAGTGCATTCTACAAAATGACAGCTGGAATCTGATTGGTTTCCATAGGCAACATCTCCACTTTTTCAAACCCGCAGTTTAGTAAATATACCCCATTGACTTCTAGGAAATTAACAAAAATCAATGGTACACATGTATAGAAACAAATGTATGGGACAGTGACACATGGGAGCCTATTGTATATTTACAAAGTGATAGCTTGTTTACAAAGGGTTAAAGATGCAGATACAGCATGCGTACATCCATTTACTTTATTATGTACTAGAATGTAAGGTATAAGTGGTGGGACAAATGCCCATGGCCTTGCAGGCTATAAAGGCTGCTTATAAAACTAAGGCCCGTAACTGTAAGCCCACATTGTCCGGCTACACTGATCACAAGCACGATTTAGCGCTACTTAGTATAAACTGCTTGGGCCGGCTAGCAGCTTTTGATGGCCATAGACTGCATACACTAGTACACCCTACCACCATCACCACAACCATAGATGTGAGATGCTACAGTGAAGGTAAATGCTAGACACACTGTAATAAAAAGGGTATGTAGCAACCATTGGTATATAGGATAGGGGTTGTATTTGGACAATAGAACATTTGGGAGTACTTTGCACATTTACCTCCTAAATAAAGGTCAAACAAAGCACTTTTCCATTAAAATGTTTCCAAATAGGTTTGTGGCGGAGAATATTAAAACAAATCCAAATATAAAAGCAAAGAAACAGCTTGAGAACTGCATCTGCCACACAGTGGCGGATCCAGACTTTTGCTAAACCCCGGGCGATTTTAGGGGTGGTGATTTAGGCCCCGCCCCCTTTCTAATTTCTAAGGCTGCCGGCGGCAGCACAGTATGTGCAGGTCCGCTCGGCAGTGACAGTGTGCTGCCCCGCTGCTCTGATTGTGTTTAAAACACAATCAGAGCAGCAGGGCAGCACACTGTCACTGCTGAACGGACCTGCATAGTGTGCAGCCGCCGGCAGCAAGCCCCTGCTAGGGGGGGGCGATCGCCCCGATCGCCCCCCCCCCCCCCCCCCTGGATCCGCCACTGCTGCCACAGTGATCAATGAAACATTTTACAAACTTTGGTAGGAAAAGACTCTTAGTGGTATATTTACTAAACTGGGGGTTTGAAAAAGTGGAGATGTTGCCTATAGCCACCAATCAAATTCTAGATGTCATTTTGTAGAATGTACTAAGTAAATGACAGCTACAATCTGAATGGTTGCTGTAGGCAACATCTCCACTTTTTCAAACCTTCAGTTTAGTAAATATACACCTGAGTGTTCTACAAAAAAGAATAGAGCTTAGGTTCAGAAATACACTGCATATCATCAACATCTGTAAAAATGTGTGTAAATATACATCTCATTAATGATACATGCCCCAGCTAGGGGTATTAGGTGATTTGAATCAGGAAAAAAAGACACAAAAATTAAATAAAGTCTATGCTATGCATTTAAAAACAAAGTTACTAAATTATTAACACAAAAACACATCTATATTGTTACATATATATTAATATCATATTATCTTTGGTAATTATAATTAAAGAAAATGCATTGTTGTCCCTCCCTTTCTAGGGTCAAAACATTACACAATTGTCTCTCTTTTGTAAGCATGATACTATGTACAACTGACAGACCTAACAATTAAGTCTGTGCATTCTTTATAGCTGTAGCACATTACAAATAATCTGTAAAGTAGATATTTAAAAAATAAAAATTGGATGACAACAATGTTAATAGACATGATTATGATTGTATATTTCAGTAAGCAGGACTGATTGAAAACAGCCTATAAACAATGGCATTGATCAAACACACCGAATATCTGTTCTGAAATCATAACTAAATGTAAGTACATGATTGTTCTCATCAAAAAAACTGATTGTTGAATTAATGTACGGACTCTGTAACGTTCATGCTCAGATGTACTGGTTAGCTTGCAGAAAGAGAAATAATGCAGACAAGCTATTGAATCAATTTTAATGACCTTGGCTACAATTTTATGTCTAAATTCCGTTCTTGGTGAGTCAGCTAGTATGCTTGTGACTGTGTAACCAGGCAGAGATCCAAAAGCAACACCCTTTTGGCTAAAGAGTTGTTGTAAGCTTAAGGCATTTTTGTAGAGAATCTTAATATCTTGATTGGTCCTATGGTTTCGGCCTCATTTATATCATCATCATCACCATTTATTTATATAGCGCCACTGATTCTGCAGCGCTGTACAGAGAACTCATTTGCATCAGTCCCTGCCCTATTGGAGCTTACAGTCTAAGTTTCCTAACATACACAATAGCAGCCAATTAACCTACTAGTATGTTTTTGGAGTGTGGGAGGAAACCGGAGCACCCGGAGGAAACCCATGCAAACACGGGGAGGACATACAAACTCCACACAGATAAGGCCATGATCGGGAATTGAACTCATGACCTCAGCGCTGTGAGGCAGAAGTGCTAACCACATAGCCATCGTGCTGCCCCCCATATATATATATATATATATATATATATATATATATTAATATATATATATATCTGCTCTGGAAACGCCTACACATCCAAGTGCGCTGCAAAAAGCAGCTATTCCATTGATATCAATGGAACTACTTTTCCTCAGTAAGTGAACTGCCACGAAGGGTTGGGGCATCAATAACGCTTCTGCTGGCCCTGGGAGCACCTATAATTCCCCCCTCTCTATGTCTATACAAGGATTGTCCAACCCATGGCCCGCGGGCCGCATGCGGCCCAGCACGCCTGTAAATGTGGCCCAGAAGGAGTTTTGGTTGTGGAAAGGGGGCAGCACTGTTAATGGGAAAAAAAATCCTGCAAAAAAAAAAAAGAAAAGAAAATACTTACCTTGCGGTCACACGGTCACGTCAGCTGGTACTCCGGCTCCCTTCCTTGTCTCCTCCTCCGTGCGGTGCTCGCAGTGAATGTCGGGCGTGATGTCATCACGCCCAACATCCATTGTGGAGCGCAGCACAGAGGAGTCACCCGCATGAGAAGAACAATTAGCAGCACAGAATTGGAGAAAAAGGTTGGACACCCCTGGTATATACTATATTAGTAAAAGCATGAAAAATCCCCTTCTCTAGTCATATTTAAAAGTGAAAGTACATGTGTTGCTCATTTCTGTTCCACTAGTAGACACTGTAGCACCAAGGCCTGGATGGAATTAGACAGTTCAATCTTCAAGCTTCTGCCAGTTACCACATATGCTTATAGTCTACGCTGATCATTTCTGCAGAGTGAGCGACTTATGTCTCTCAATTAAGCAGTGGCTCAATGTTCCTTATAAAGCTGGCCACAAACATTAATATCTTGGCATTCAGTCTTGAGTGCCAAGCATCTGGATCTGTGTCAGATTTGGCGGCACCAATGGATGACCGCCCTCTGTGGAGACTCATTAGTGTGGATGGTTGATTACATACAACCACTAATTTCAAGCCAATCTGGTCAAAATTAAAGTGTGTGTGTCCAGCTTTAGTTTTCTCTCACTCTGACTGTAACAGCTTTGCCAGTCTTACTGCAGAACTAATGCTCAGTAGGAGAAAAGTTGCCCATCACGATGACTTGGGATGACATTAGACCAGCGTCATGACAGAGGAAAAACTCAGGCACGAAAATTATCACCACTGTGCTTCAAGGACAAGTATACAATATAAATGTGAATGTCACAATGTCTTTTACAATCAGCAAAGGTACACAGCACAAAAGCTCTTTTGTAATGTCCCAAACTTGCTTATGCACAAATTACACCCGGTTTGATTGGGAAACTCATGGATTTGCTGGCCAAGATGGCAACATCCGTGGGGAGAAAACGTGGGAAAAAATGGGCAAATAAGGGGTATTACTTGGTAAGTGCATCTACTTTTTCAACAAAAATACATTTTGTTTTGCTGGACAAAATTATTTAAATGAGATCAGGAGTCAACAGGGCACATTTATAGGGGTATTCCCTACTTTGTGGGAGGACAAAACAACTTGATTTTTGCAGAGCTCTAAAGACCCAGAAGTGGGTTCTTGTCCTATACTTATAATGGGACATATATTGTACCTTCCAGTTGCACTTCTGCTGGAAAGCTAATTTCTAGGCACCATTGTAGAAGAAAACACAAAACTGGCACATGTAATAAAGACACACCCAATGTCCCTGAATCTCATGTTAAATAAGACAAATGAAGATTAATCGAGCAATATTTTAGAAAAGATAAAAGGTTTTAAGGAATACATTTGGTGGTCCTAAAGGGTTAGTATTTTGAAATTTGCAGTATCAGGTCTTCTTTAAGTAGTCAATTTTCACACAATAAAACTGATAAAAACATCCTGGAGAAACTTATGTTACACTGTTCATACTATAAATGTCATGAGAAAACATGGGGCTAAAAAATGGATAATAATATTATATATTGTGTTTGTTATTATTAATATCAGCTATATAAAAATATAGCAGTTTTGGCACAGTCTTATGGATAAACATTTGGTCCATCTCTAAACAAAAATATCTTTATTGTAATGTTTCAAAAAATGGTAGATCTACTCCATATATCAACTAGACAGACCACATTTTAGTTATCTTGACTACAAATTGTACGAGGGAAAAAAATGAAAAGAAAACACATAAATCAAATATATCATCCACTATGCTCCTGACTAAAATAGGGTTGTTCTTTTCCTTTACCTATAATAGTCATGTCTGGCAAAGATTTATCACACACTGATAGGCTGCATGTGGTCTGCATGTTGTCTACAACCAAATCCCTGTCTTTGTGGCTTCTGATTTTAGACATCAGAGTCAGATACTACCTAAATGCTTGAAATTATATGGGGATTCATGTATAAGCCTAGTTTGCTTTTGTCTGACCCTGTCTGGAGCATTCACAGTCAGCATGTCAGGTCTATAATGACAGATGTGATGTGTTGTGTTTTTAACACTTTACCCACCAATTAGTGCACTGTTTGGTAAGCTATTTCTTTTTCTTGTGATATCCAGTGTGAATGTTTGTTTTTGTTGAAAGCATGAAGTAAAAAATATACAGAGAAGTCTATCACTTCATTACACGAAATCAAACATTTTCAGCATGATCATGTACAGACCAGAAGTTTATAAAAGGGTATTATTAAGGAATCAATAACCATTGCTCAGTAAGGGCCTGATTTTGAGTTAAGAGCAAAGAAAAGAAAAGGAGCAAATTTGCACCTGGACAAACCATGTTACAATGCAAGGGGTACAAATTGATTTATCTCTTTGCACGCAAGAAAAATACTGGCTGTTTTTTCATGTAGTACACAAATACTTGATAGCTTTATTTTTATACTGAAATTAAAGTTGACCTATGACATGTATTATCCCAAATAAAAATCTGTCTCTGCATTTTATATTTACTTCCCCCTCTAAAGCAACATGGTTTTGCCAAGGTGCAAGTTTGCTCCTTTTCTTTGCTTTGCTCCTTACTCAAAATCAGGCCCTAGATCTAAAACGTCTAATATGCCACATACAACATTCCCTGAAATGAGAGTGCACGTTCTAGAAATTTTCCAACTATTAATATTCACGAATACATCTACAAATAAAAGGTGGCAATCATTCTCAGGAGGATTGTGGCGTTGTGTGTAGGTGCTGGAATATTACAGGGACATCTTGCCATTGCATACACAAAAGCAGAATAGGCATGGTCTACCAATTGGGGCATGGACACTACAGGTTGCGGGCATAGTGAAACACATCCATTTTGCCACAATCTGTATACCCTCCAAGGACTGTTGATGGACATACACGTTATAACATTACAAAAGCAGACCTAGCAACTTTTCTTACTTTATTACCCAGAGAAGGTATGACAAGAAGCAGTGGTGGGGCTCGATGATATATTTGCATCAAGTGGGCGGGGCAATGTGCATTCCAACTCATGCTCACTGAAGAGTTCATCTTGAGGGAGAGCTGTCTGCTCCCCCTAAGTTATCCCCTGAGCACTCCCGGGGAGTAGGCACATATGCAAAAGCCTCATACTAACATATCATTTCTATATATTAATTAAACATAAGAAACACCAAGTCAAAACAGGTTTATGAGCATAGCATGTTTTTATTATACTCCTAGCAAAGTAATTACACCATATAGCATAAGTTTTCTTTTTATACATACAAACTCAGTAGTGGTTTAAGGTTACTGGGCCTCTGTCAATAATAATCTTAAATGATATTTGAGTGGGATGAATCCTCAGACCTACAGCTGCTAGTTCTTACAGTTAATGAACAACCAGCATTAAATACTAAAAAAAGACAACAACAATTTGTCGATCAACTGCTTTATTGTGACTACAAATAAAGTTGTCTCATTAACGACTATTGTAATCAGTCCTTGCACCTGCAATAATTGAAATTGCTATCTTTTAAGGTGAATGGATTTGCAGCAGGTAGGCTAATGAATTGCCTGGCAAGCCTGTCAAATTCTACACTGTGGGCCTTTCAGAAATGATCTTTACAAATTAAGAGGTTTGCTGTCATTGACTGCTAAGAAGCTTAATCTTCACCCTAACAGCTGAACACTTTTAATAGATAACCATTACATCCCTGGTTGGACTGTTTTGTTGACTGCATAATTTAAAAAGCATATGTGAAATTAAGACCGGCTCTTTCCTCAACAAAAAGAGAAAGACGAGCAAATAATAATTGGGCCACTGGTGGGGGGATTTATTACACACAGTAAATAGAATCAGATTACTGTAACACAGATTTTTCATACAACCTCTGCATTATCAGGGTAATAATCCAAAACACATTGTGAGAAGACACAAGTATAATGTTCACAATTCAGAACCTGGACGGTTATCTATGATTCACTGAAAGTGAATGTTTCAAATTAAAGATACACTCCTACTCAAGGCGACCCTCTCAACAGCACAATGGACTGCACCGTGCAATCTGTTTTCCGCTATCGTTTTACTTACAGCCCAAGTGGAACATCAGGGGCTGTGTGACACTGTCGAGGGAGGTTTTGCCGTGCAGACCAATAAGAGGCTACAATCACAGCAATTGTGGCTTTCTATTGGATCTAACCCTCACAGCCAACTTAAAGTGCAAGCAAGGGAAGATTTACATGTGTTCTACCACCGAAACAGAGGTGCTATAGAAAAACTGTTTCAGCCAGCAGTTCCTGGGACTCCACTAAGGAGAAGTGCTGCATTCAAATGTCTGCAAATGCAAGTTGTTGTCACATTGTCATGTCAAACGGGTGTCACCTATTTAGATTCCACAACAAGTGTAATTGCATTTCTATCTTTGTCACAGATTTTTCATGCCCTGTGGTCTAATGACAATGATGCTTTCTTTAGTCCTAGTAGTAAGCTATATACATGTATAACATGATATTAATCTAATCGCAATGAGAATATCCATAGTCTTTTATACATTGTCGTTTTGACTTAAGGTTGGAGGTTGGATTGCACCAACCACCTCAGACACTTGCTCATGAACTTGAAAAAGAAAAAAAAAAGCAGATACAATAGGTGCTCATACCAGAATGAAACACTCTTAAAATAGTTTACACATTTTTCTAACTGTTAATGTCAGCAATAATCCAAACCTAGAGGCTATGGGCCTCCTTTACGATGCTCAAAGCGACCTGAGGGCAGGTAAAAATCCTTTGTTGCCTCTTGGCACCTAGATTTGCACAGGAGGGCCTAGATTTCCACCCAAGCATATGTGTTTGTGAAGTAGGATGAGTCTGTTTGCAGAGGAGCAGAAATTTACACCTGCCTAAAGTAGAAGTTGGGCAGAGCAAAGGCTTTCCTGGCTAAGTACAGAGTAGTACACTTGTGTACCGTGTTTTGCAGAACAGTGTAAAAATAACATTTCATTTTGCAGAGTGAGATTATTGAACTCAGATAAAGGGGCAGAGAGGGTGTATTTTCCGAAGTGTCCCGTGCTCTGTGATAGGATGCACAGCCATTTGCTCTTGAATTTGGAGCCAGGTCTGACTTGGCAGAGATCAATTCCTATATTTTAATGGGACAGATTTTGCACCTTCCAATTGCATCTCGGCAGAGAAGCGCATTTCTAGCTGAATTCCTCCCAATGTAAAAAAAAACCTTCAATAACCCACATAAGTGCCACATGTAATAATGGCAACCCTTATGTCCACTCACTGCCATGATTAATTTAAGGCATATATTATGCTATACTTAAGAGAAAAATGAAAACGTTTCATTTAATAAAGGAGGTGGTGCTAAAGTGGTAGGCGTTTAGTCCCTAATAGCAGGAAGTAGGTGAGGACCTTGGAGGGACCATCTACATGCAAGGGTGCAAAACTAAGGTAATTAGTCATGTACATCATAAATTATGTTGTATTTCTGTAAACACTGGAAGACAACACACCTTTAAACAAACATGGTGTTTTCTTGATAATTAAACAAACTTCAGAATCCCAGATTCCACACTTATTTACTTGTGGCTCCGTTGTTATGTAAAAATAACACAATCCTCTGTGACTGCAGAACACTTAAAATAATTAAGGTAAAATAATTAAGAGTTAAAGTGGGTGGACATCTTCAAATAAGACTGACATGGAGTATTTAACAAAAATAAACATTTGTACCAATGACACTTGAGGTTATTTTATATTTACTAACAAAGTGTTAATATACAATAACCTATAGCAACTGATGAGCAATTAGCTTAAATTACTGCAAATTAAAAAAATTAAGCTGTCTAAACAGGTAGGTCCCATATTTATTTTATTGGTGAAACACCTGTATGCCATGAAAAAGGATGCAAATGACAAAAAAAACAAGTCTATGTAAACATGCCTCACGTGACAGATAGGTTGGTCTATGGAACCATAAAAATAGTAAAATCGCATATATTCAACTGCAACAGTATTTGCAAAAAAGTTTTGTACTTCTGTAATTCTGTTATGGTTTGTGCACTGAGCCATGAAAAAACTCTCCTACCTGCGTGGCAGGTGTGGCTGGGTCACGAATATAATTTGAAACACAATGATGCAAACTTCCCCCAAATCTTTAAAACATAATAAAACAGACTGCCAAGTTACAATAGAAGCCAAACCTGAATTACTGCTTGATATGACAGAGTCTAGCAAGTTTAAACTGTGTAAAGAATCTCATTTTCACAATTGAAGGCTCAGCATGTTTTGGCAAAGTCTTGATGGGTGTGGATGGAATAAGCACAATGAGGATTGAAGAATGCTACTAGGAAGGAAGACAATTTCATGTTCACATATCATGTATACCAAGTAAAAGGACTGCTCTCATCACCCTCCAAAATATTTCCTATGAAATGTGGATACTTATAAAGAACTTTAGCAGCAGAAGATAATTATGAGCACATAAAAAATGCCTAAAACCATTCTACAAATAGGAGAGCCAATCAAATGGTATCACTGCCATGATGTATACTGGTCAACAGTCTATTTTTACCATAGATAAATCATCACACTGTGTTTCTGCTGATGTCACCTACAGTCGTTGGAGATATGAAAGCTAAAACCAAGAGAGGTTTGTTTACTAGCACACATCACAGTTAATGTTTACCACAGTAAACAGCTGTATTACGCTGACAATTGCTAAAAGCAAAATATACAATATATAATAGGTATAATGTAGCTATGGCTTATTTTACTTTGAATAAGCCAATGTCCAATTAATAGCAGATCACTGTTAATTATTGCATTACTGAATATATATACACTGTATATTTGACTTGTAAAAACCAGAAAGCTGACACACCCATAGACATCAGCAAAGTATTCCAGTTTCAAAGTGATGAATGGAAAAAGGGAAACTTTGCAATCATAGTACTGGCATGGAGGAGATGAGGGTCACTGCACTGCGTCTTCTCTACTAATAGCATGCAGTTATTGTTCCTGCAGACTGCATATCACTTGCTCACACAAGAAGGCACACATTAAAGTCATACTCATTTACAGTTATCAAATAAAATACACTTAGTAAAGTTGTTTATCCAATCAGATCATGATTGTTTCATGATTCTGCCTTAGGAGAACATGGCTACCAGGAGTTGCTGCCTCTACATTTCTTCTGATAACAGATGGTTATAATTAACCTGGGTTGGTATGACTGTAACATGGGCTATATACTTATGATTGTCCTCTTAGACCAAGGTTCAAATCTCTCCCCTCTATGCAGATATCCACACCCCTCAAAGGCCACTTTGTTCAAGGTCCACTCTGTCTTTTGGACTCACGTTCTCTAACATTCTATCCACCCTATATATTATTATATATTACATATGCTTTGTCATGGCTATAACTGTGCTAAGTTTTACATTTATTTATTTATTTAATTAATTAATTAACATTTTTATCAAGCAACAATAAAAATAAGGATGCTGTCATGGTTAGAATATGTCTCATTTGTACCATACATCTCATGATGTTACCAAATAAGTAACATAACTTAGAATGTAAAACTGGACATTTGTGCCACCGTTTCTCATATCAAAACTCAGGGCCGTAACTAGGGCTGTGCGACAGGGGCGACCGCCCAGGGCGCAGTGCTGAAGGGGGGCGCAATTTAGGAATATTTTAGGTTAATTTGGTCAAAATTGAGGGCTAGGGGGGCGGCATTTGTCTTTCTCGCCCAGGGCACTAGAATTCTAAGTTACAGCTCTGTCAAAACTAGACTATGTAAAATTATGTAAATTCATTTCCATATTAAACTCCAAAATTCAACAGTGGATTGAGGACATCTTGGCATGCCAATATGGCAAGTGATGCTGTCCAAAACAGGTGAGCAATAGATAAATATACCCGGCGTATAATACTATAGAGCACTGTATGTAAAATTCTATGTCATTTTTTTAGAATAAAGGTATTGTTTTTATGGATTACTGAGATTAAGAGCAATGCGAAGCCCATTTGCAGGTTAGAGGGTCACCCTGCGGCCCCTGAAATGTGTAGGTGTAGTTATATATATATATATATAGAAAGTATATTACTGTTATGTAGACCTTGCCTAGAAGATTGAAGCAAAAAACAATACATATTTATTGTCGTCCAGCTTCCCTTAAAACTCCTTTAAGGTATTAGATACTTTAATTTCATGATGCATTATAATGTATTTTAATTATATTTAGATCTACAAGAATCACAAACAAGCTAACGTATTATTACCACATTTTTTAATGATAAACTGCATTCTTTGCACCACCTTTCTCCTTTGCTCCACTTTCCATAAATGTTCCCCATTATATTTTACCAACTTACATGAAGTTTGGCTTCCTGAACAAAAATAAATCCTTACATCCTTATGGTATTTGGGACTAAAGGGGTCTTTGATAAACGTCCACAATGGCTGCACTTGTGAAACATTATGAAAACCTGCTGTGCTTCAATTCAACATGTGAGCTCTATGTGAAAATAAGTGAAACATGATTTTAAGTGGCTCTTATTTAAAATTAACGCAAACTATTTTTCATACGTTCTGGATATCGTACTGCTACCAAATTGTAGCTCAATGTGCAAACGTTCCCCTGTTACTCAGGTTCTATTTAATGAAATTGTGTTATTTGCAACCATACCCCAATATGTGCTGTAGCCAACAGCAAACATTTCAAATGTACATAAAGTTCAGAAAATTAAAGCAAATGCCTCAATGGTTGCTATGGGTGACAGCACCTTTGAACACATTGCACATTGCTACTGAATATACCATAACTGCCAACATTGAAAATTCGGGACAAAGTAAGCCGATCCTTCCATTAGGGGCAAGCAAGCCCCCAATTCATAAAAAACACGCGCTACTCCACCCAGCCACGTCCATGTACCACTACAGCCCGGTCCCTTTCAATGTCTGAGAATCTGGAGTGTCCTGTAGAAATCTGAACAGTTTAGGGGTATGTAATTCCCATAAACATAGAACATAATTTACTAACATTTTATAAAATTCATGGTTGAAAAGTTATTATTTTTGTCTTAATTTTGCAAACAAACTAATATAAAACATTTATTTTTAATGAATGATATGAAATACATTATATTACAGTTTACTCTTCTGTTTGCTTGTGCTGATGATCGATAAATTGTAAACCCACAAACTAAGCAGATATAAATCTATTTTATAATACAGCCCAACAACAACAACAAAAAATTTCGCAACAAAAAAATTAGTTGCGAAAGATATTTGAATGAATTTTGGGTATTTTGTGGTTGCTGAATTCAAAAATGAAAGTATTTTTTTTAGAATTGGGTCTAGTTTTTGAGATAATGGATACCCTCAACTAATAGGGAATACGTGCATATGGGAATCTACCAGAACGTTCTATTCTAGGTGTTCACACTGGAATCATTCTAGAATATTCCCCCTCCGTATATAAGTGATCTAAGGTTGGTAAACTTCTTGCTTGGGCGCCAAAGTGGATATACGAATTACCCTTGGCTCATCTGCTTGTTGGATATTAGGGCAGAGCAAGATCTTTGGAAAAAAGTGACGTGGGCTTCGAGGAAAAAACATGACTGTAGGTACAGCAAACATCATTAACGAGCCATTGGATGACAGGGGAAAAAAATCATTCTCCCACCACTCCATGTCAAGCTTTTAGCTATACCTATTAATAACATTGGCACTGAGTCCCATTTTACTGTTGGCAACCCTACATGCTAGACAGGCACAAAGCTATATACTGATGATATGCCTAAACACAAGGATGTTCATGTCCGGATCACGTTTAGGAAAGAAAGTATAGCTTATAATGTATACACCCAAATTATGCTAAACCGGCCTGGGAAGTTTTCTTCAGAACAACATGGAGTCCCAGTAATAAGCTCTGGCACATTACAGACATTAATAAAATGTGTCCCTGAAAGCTGCTAATGCACCGCTTCACACACAAGTACAGACCTAGCA
This sequence comes from Mixophyes fleayi, assembly GCF_038048845.1. NCBI lineage: Eukaryota > Metazoa > Chordata > Amphibia > Anura > Limnodynastidae > Mixophyes > Mixophyes fleayi. Next base: position 93,318,192 of record NC_134404.1, on the reverse strand, counting down.
CCGCTGAGTGTTCCCATGTACTGATACAACACCCAATTCAGACAGCATAAATTATTCTGGTGCAGACAGGCCTGGATGAAGCTTTTTTGTTTTTGCTCCAACACATCCACTTTTTCTGTGCTGCTTTATACACCCACCACTGTACATGTCCATTGGTCCTAGCTCCCACAGCAGTCCTTCAGTATAAATAAATATACATATATTCTGTATTAATTAAAAATGTATGAAAATTAAAACCTAAAAGAGCACAAGGTTATATAAAAACAATGATGTGTAAAATTAGTAGGCTGCCTTTCCATAAATCTAAGTTATAATCTCTTCTGCATGATGAAATGAGCTGTAATATTTGTAATATCTGTGCATACATTCAAACATGTTATTTACACTCATGGACCCCAAGTACAGAACAGAAAAGCCAACTGTCTCTTTCTGCATCTATTCTTAGTGCTCACCAAACGTTGTTTCTATTTGGATATAACAAGAGATATAACACTCCCTGCACACATTAATCTCACTTCCAATCTGTTGCCAAGACCTTCATTCACTACTGCTTATGGAGAATTAAAGTATTTTCCACATATAAACTAGAACAATGCTCTTCTTCCTAGCTATGAACTAGATATGCTGTACTAGGTTTATATTTAAAAATTTATATCAGTGACCCACAACTTTGAATTGCCAATCGGAACAATAAATATATATATTTTAAGACCTTTATTGACAGACAAAATTTTTGTACTAAAATGCCTCCAAGACAGTATAAGGGTTTAGAAGAGGTAGAAGTTTGGGATGGTAAGAAATGTGATTACAAGCTTAGGGGCTGACTATGTTCTCCGTGATGTGCCTCCAGAACCGTGGGGGCATTCGGAGGGGATGCAATATTGCAGTTTTTTCTTCGCACTCCATAGAGGTGTGTGGGAAAATCCGCAATGACGTTTAGTGGCACATCACATAGAATTGAACTCCCCCTTTGTCTCACAATCATTACTTCTTTAGTAATGATCCTGAGATGGCAAATTCTTACAGGTTACATTTCTTCTATGTTTTTACTGACTGAGGATATTGCAGAACACATATGTAGTAGAATCTAATTCTCATATTCACATGTCCTGGCTGACAAATCCACATTTTATCTACTGTTGACTATAGGAATCCAACTGGGTAAATCATGTTATTCATTTTTTTTAAATAAAAGTCATCCATAATTGAATGGCTTGTACCATAAGTTACATAAGTTAATGCATACATTGCATTGTATTTCTAGTTCCAGTGTTGTGTTGTAAATTCCTTTCACATTGGTTCCTTGAACCACGTGCTCTGCCGAGTAAAAATAATGTTAAAAAAAATTGTGTAATGGAAAAGCAATCAAAATATTTTTGTGTTTTTCTGCTATATTCAGAAAAAGTGACACTTCAATTTTGGGAGTGATTTTGTTTGATGGTCTGGGAAAAAAAATCAGATAACTCATTTGCAGCACAATAGCTATAATTGTATGATATCATCAATTATGATTGTACTACTAGCACAAATCATGTATGTGTGGACTCCTATTGGGTACCAGTTATGTAACGTTGGCTTTTACGACAACCAGTGGCAGGCTGGGCTGAGGGGCCAGACTCCTACTGATCATCTTGGGCTAATATTCAGCCGTATTTTAGGAGAAGAAAAAGAAAGTTATATTGTAGGTGCACTAATGTTTTCAGATGATTATATTTAATTTTAAGATATAACTTTTATTCAGTGTTAATTAAAATTTAGCGAAATATAGGTTAAAGGTTTTTTAACCTATATTTCGCTAAATTTTAATTAACACTGAATAAAAGTTATATCTTAAAATTAAATATAATCATCTGAAAACATTAGTGCACCTACAATATAACTTTCTTTTTCTTCTCCTAAAATACTAGTAATCGAGTTTAGGTGGCACCCCCAGGTTAAATATACAAATAAGACTATACAATTATTGGGGTTATTTTTTCAGATGATAACTAGTGCGATAGAATCTTTCTCTCTTCAGGCTAATATTCAGCCGGCCAGATTGTATTTATCACAGCCTTTGGGGCCGCGTCATTCATTATTGGTCTTGCAGGAGTCCCATAGGATAAATGTTGCTATAGTGAATGACACAGTCGCACAAGCCACAATCAATACTAACTGGTTGGCCAGATGTCGGAGCAAGGCCATACCACCCAACCATCTCGACTTAGGCGGGACAGTCTTGATTTGAGGGCTCTGTCCCACCAGCCCGAATGGGACAGCTTTGTCCGGATCAGTTGGAAAGTGGGTAGTTAACCTGTACACTGCTGCTCTGCATGGGAGAGCAACAGTGAATAGGTGCCATGAGCACCAGTGCACATGGCAATGAAGGGGTTTAGAGGAGAGGTAAGAACAGGGCAAACTACTGATTCAAAAGACATGTCCCCGGAAGGTGTGGGCACACACCCATTTTGCCATGGCCCCTTCCTGATGCTGCCAAATGTTGGGAGGTATGCACTGCAGGAGGACATTTAGGGGGAAGCAATCAGTCCCAAAGTATTTTCCTAGAAACTGGTGTTGCCACAGAGCAGTGAGTTCAAAGACTTAATCATTCGCACTGGAAAATGAAGGGACCTCTTTATATTCCTTAACCTTGACCAACCACATGATATGGTTTTATAGGTGGTGCTCTCCCAGAACATATTATATGTCATACAAAAAGAGGAAAAAGGTTCTGACATGGAGGTACTTTAAGAGGTCCACAAAAATATAATAAAATATATCAAAGTGAATACTTATTTGTTAAAATATTCCAAACTGTAGGCCTATACATTTTGCAAAATATAATTAATATACAGCTGAGTGCAATTGTTACTCTGTATACTGTAATAAAACAGTTATCCACTAAGATTAGGTCTCTTCTTTTATCATCTTAAGTTTATGTCTAAGTGAGTAACATGTTCCCCACATAAATATTCCACTTATTAGACTAACTGGTAACTGCCTGTCTGTGATACAAATCATTCGGAATATTAAATATTAATAACTTCAACACTATGTTAAGTGTATATCCCTACATGTATATTAGCATATTCCTATATTTATTAGAGTACTTAATTTCATATATATGATTTCTTAAAATGTCTTCAGCCATCCACCCAAACTTATTTCTACTATCCGCTCCCTTACCTGCTCCACTAATACTTCTTACTGCCATTGTCTTCAAAACAATTTATTGAGGTGGGAGACAGATTGATCAGACATTTAGCAGCTTTCAATACCTCCCCAATCCCCAATACTTAAATTTAGGATGAATAAATGTATACAACTGCACTCATGTAAACCCGTTCTCTCCTTCCTTTCTTATCACTTGTAACAACACTGGCTTTCACCATCAACAACATGTATGTAGTTCAAACAATAACCAGAATGCAATTCATGTCTATTGTGGATTTCAATCATATCAAATCCCATGTGTTTGTAGTCATTCATAGCCGATGGCAGCAGTATTCCATAGCTTTAAATCAGAGACATGTAATTTAATGCCTAATCTTTCCTTTGAAAGGACTGTGATTATTTCAAATCAAAAATTTTACTAAATTGATTTTTAATTTTGGATCTAATACAACATGTATATTACTCCCTAAAATGGAAAAAAAAAACAGTTATCACAACAAAATGCTGCATGTTACACTATTTCTTACCACATCTGGAACCACAGATTGATATCAACAACTGAGCGACAAAGCAGCTGCCTGTGTTAACCATCGCTGCTCACAAAGTATGACTGATTCTTCAATTGTTCATTTTTTGGTATAAAAATATGCAACAACAAAAAATGACAGCGCTAATTGTGCATATTATTTTATTTTGATCTACATGTATAGCTGTATCAAAACCACATAAACATGCAACTAATACTAAAAACTCATTGTTAAACAGAGAACAACTATTCTATCTTACTTAATGTAAATATGATCTATCTATATCATGAATGTAGCAGGAAAGCAGCAAACATTTTGTATGAGCGCCGTCCGAAAAATGTAAAAACCTACCCGCACACGTTCCATGATTTGCATGTAATTCCCAGAGACTATGTGTACCGGCCAAAGGCATGAATTCACATATTGTGGTCTCTTTTCAAACAGAACGTGGGGACAAGCACAGGATTTTGACAGAACTTTCACCAAATATATATCGATATATTATACAGTGTATATAGCCCACATTATGTATACACATCTGTTCTGGAAAAGCCTACAAATCACACTTCCAGACAAAGAGTCAATGTGACTGTTGTGCAGTGTGCATGTTTCTTCATATTATAGTCAGTAAGGAGGGGTGGTCACATCTACTCATAGGAGCAGGGCAGACATATAAGCAGGCAGAGCACATGTGCCTTGTATTGAGTGCAAAAGCAAGATTTTGTTTTACAGGATGAAATATTAAGATGAGATTCAAAGGGTGGAGCGGATGAATTTATAGAGGCGTTCCCTGTCAGCTGTGCAGGGGACAGGGCCGATACTCACCCCTGGATACACCTTCTCCCCCTGTTGGCCGCCCCCTCATATCTTACCTTTCTTAGCTGCGGACAAATTACCATGACTTAACACTATTTCATGCATATCTTCTATTATGCAGCGCAGAAATAATCTGCTAGCAATAAATATGTAGCAGACATTTATTTATGACCAGGTATCAATGCAAATGACTTTTGCTTGTCTAGATTTATGACTTTATTGTTAAAGATCACTTATTAACCTGTAACGGTGGCTTGGTCATCATGTGAATGCTTATAGAGATGACATGTGCAGTATTAGAAAAGTCATTAAGAACCTTGTCAATGAAGTATCACATATTAGAAGTAACTTGAAATATTAACGTCAGGTTAGAAATTCAATAAGGATTTATGTTATTCCGGCAATACGTCCATTGACATTTTAGACTGCTGACCATTAGAAAGTGATACACATATAAAATGTATCATTCAATAACATCACCATTAGTCAACTGTTACGATGTGTTGTGATCCTGTTCCATCTTGCACTGGATTTTATCAGTCAAGCAAAGAAGGGGAAATACAAATATTGATGTGTTACACTTCAACAATCCCCTGCAAGTCGAGCAGAGTTTTCACAAGACAGAGCTTGCATTTTGACGGTTAGCCACTTCCTCCTACAACTGAAAGGAGGATGTGGAACTCAATGATGAGACTTCCTCTTAAAATGTTCTTCTTTGCAACAAGTGCTGCAGAGGTATAAATATAGGTCAGTGTAGTAGTGTGATAAAGCTTAAAGAATGCTCATCCTGGCTTTGAAAGAGAGCAGCAATGCTGTCTAAGGACTGCCGTACTATGTGCCATTTGCTTAGCTCTGTCATTATATGATAGTTACAGTCATTGTTTCATCTGTAATATCATATTAAACTATTTGTGGAGATGAAAGAAGAAGGCATCATATATGTATGTGCAGAACTATTACATTAATATACCACTGCGTTATTACACATATTATTACATTATAACATTTGCACACAGCTTGCACTGTAGTCAACACTTTCAAACCGGTTATAAAAAACTACGATATTTGCATTAGTGATAAACTCTGCAACAATACTGCTAGCAAAGCACACCTTTGTGTATATCCAGTCACATTTCTTATAGTGTATTAATATGTAATGGGTACATTCACGATATTGGTCTTTGTCAGTCTGCACGCTGCTAGTGACTCATAGAGATAGCAATGCCTATTTACCTCCTAAATACCCATCACACATCCTAATAAACAATAGATACCATCCTAGTCACACAGCCATATACCAACAATCTTGTACCGTCTTATTTGAACCCAAATTATATAATTCTAGTGACTATTCACTATACAGTACATAGCATTAGGAATGTATGGACAGATCATATTAAACACTTCTTGAATATTTACTTTTACACGTGTTTTTTTTGGTTGATGATAGTGCATAACACAGGCTGCATCTGTTGGATTTTGGCACAATACATAGGACTAAATATGATATAGCTTTCTAGAGTGACAATTGGAGAACAATCTGTGCAAGAACATTGTATGAATCAAATAATCAATTTAGCAGATAACTACTTTCAGCAAAGGATGACACTTAATAATTAAGTATTGAGAAATATGGCTTGAATCCAAAAGGTATACATATCACTGACATACAGTAAATGAGCACAGGCCACACAGGTTTAAATGTTTAAAGTGCTATAAAGTATTGGTAGCAAAAAAGAAAAGACTACAGTTTAATCATGTCACTAACATTATTCACAAATACAATAGCACAAAGTCCCATCTGCGCTAGCAAGATGTAAAAATAAAAATAGACCAAATAGAAAATTTTTACATCTTGCTAGCGCAGTTGGGACTTTGTGCTATTGTGTTTATCTATACAAGGAGGGATTCCTTGACCCTACCGCTGCTGCAGATGACTCACATAGTCTGTTATTGAGCGCATTTGTTCACTTGTTCATTATTCACAAATATGTCTACTCTTCCTATTATTTAATGTGCTAAGAAGCCATTTTTTACTATTATTAGCAAAATTTTTGATCCTCCCTATCATCAGCATGTTTGCAACATAGTAAAATGTTTAGATAAAACGGAGGTTTACTGAACTTGGTGAAATATATTTCTGTCCTTGTTTGTTGCATAGGTCATTTAAATGACTTCTTTTTCTCTGGATGACCTTTTTTCAACAAAAATAAATAATAATTTGAGAGCACTTTTCACATAACCTGGTTAGTGTAATACTTTCCAACGACAGCAGATGCTTCAGCCCCGTGGTACAGGATGGAGCTCAGTTGCAGTTTCTTCTACAGGAAGTTGGCATTTGGCTTATTTTGGAACGAATACAGTGAATTCCATAATCCAATTTTGCATTTCCTTATGCATTAACCTATTGCAGGTATTTAGACATTCAGACTACTATAGTACTTGTTTACTGTAACAATGAATCTAATGGAAGTATTTGGAATCGTAGCGCATATCCCATAGATTGTAAGCTTGCGATCTGGGCTCTCTTTCCTCTCTGTATGTATGTATTACCCAGTATTGTTTTATTACTGTTTGTTCCCAATTGTAAAGCGCTACGGAATCTGCTGGTGCTATATAAATAAATGATGATGATGATGATGTCAGTAAAGAATGCTATATTACGTACAAATGTATGTATCTATGTATACAAAATTAGAATAATGGCATTTTGCAGAGAAGTATATTATATTTTGACACCAATAGTTATAATGAGAGATAAAAGAGAACTAGAGATGTACAGATTCAATCCCTATATAACATGGAAAAAATTGATAAATGTATGCATTGAAACAAGATTCTGTCTAGTACAGGAGAGAGGTGATATGACCCTTTTAAAGTAGACCAACCACTAGAGCAGTGGTTCACAAACTTTTGCAGTTCGCGGCACCCTTAGAGTCTCCAAATTTTTTCAAGGCACCCCTCCAAAATAATTATTGAGCAGTCCTGTTTTAGAAGTAGTTGGGTCAAAAAAATGTAATAAGTATTTAGGTCAGGACAGAAATACTTATTTAGTTGCATGCAAAAATGCCCCCTCTGCATCCAGACACTCTGCCCTCAAGCACTCTGCCCCCTCTGCATCCAGACACACTGCCCCCTTTGCATCGAGACACACTGCCCCTCTACATCCAGACACACTGCCCTCTCTCACACTGCCCCCTCTGCCCTCTGTCACACTGTCCCCCCTCCTCTGCCCTCTCTCACGATGTCCCCCCCTCCTCTGCACTGTCACGCTGTCCCCCTCCTCTGCCCTCTGTCACGCTGTCCCCCCCTCTGCCCCCTGTCACGCTGTCCCCGTCCTCTGCCCTCTGTCACGCTGTGTCCCCCTCCACTGCCCCTCTCATGCTGTGTCCCCCTCCACTGCCCCTCTCACGCTGTGTCCCCCTCCACTGCCCCTTTCACGCTGTGTCCCCCTCCACTGCCCCTCTCACGCTGTGTCCCCCTCCACTGCCCCTCTCACGCTGTGTCCCCCTCCACTGCCCCCTCATGCTGTGTCCCCCTCCACTGCCCCTCTCACACTGTGTCCCCCTCCACTGCCCCTCTCACGTTGTGTCCCCCTCCCCTGCCCCTCTCACGCTGTATCCCCCTCCACTGCCCCTCTCACGCTGTATCCCCCTCCACTGCCCCTCTCACGCTGTATCCCCCTCCACTGCCCCTCTCTCGCTGTGTCCCCCTCCACTGCCCCTCTCACGCTGTGTCCCCCTCCACTGCCCCACTCACGGTGTTCTCCTCCTGTGCCCCTGTCACGCTGTGTCTCCCTCCACTGCCCCTCTCACGATGTTCCCCTCCTCTGCCCCGCTGTCACCCTCCTCTGCCCCGCTGTCACACTCCTGCCCCTCTGTCGGCCCGCTGTCACACTCCTGCCCCTCTGTCTGCCCTGCTGTCACACTCCTGCCCCTCTGTCTGCCCGCTGTCACACTCCTGCCCCTCTGTCGGCCCGCTGTCACACTCCTGCCCCTCTGTCTGCCCTGCTGTCACACTCCTGCCCCTCTGTCTGCCCGCTGTCACACTCCTGTCCCTCTGTCTGCCTGCTGTCGCACTCCTGCCCCTCTGTCTGCCCGCTGTCACACTCCTGCCCCTCTGTCTGCCCGCTGTCACACTCCTGCCCCTCTGTCTGCCCGCTGTCGCACTCCTGCCCCCTGTCGCACTCCTGCCCCTCTGTCTGCCCCCTGTCGCACTCCTGCCCCTCTGTTTGCCCGCTGTCGCACTCCTGCCCCTCTGTCTGCCCGCTGTCGCACTCCTTCCCCTCTGTCTGCCCGCTGTTTGCCCCACTGTCTGCCCGCTGTCACACTCCTGCCCCTCTGTCTGCCCCGCTGTCACACTCCTGCCCCTCTGTCTGCCACTCTGTCTGCCCCTTTGTCTGCCCCGCTGTCTGCCCCTCTGTCTGCTCGCTGTCACACTCCTGCCCCTCTGTCTGCCCGCTGTCACACTCCTGCCCTGCTGTCACACTCCTGCCCCGCTGTCTGCCCCGCTGTCACACTCCTGCCCCGCTGTCTGCCCCGCTGTCACACTCCTGCCCCTCTGTCTGCCCGCTGTCACACTCCTGCCCCGCTGTCACACTCCTGCCCCGCTGTCTGCCCGCTGTCACACTCCTGCCCCGCTGTCTGCCCCGCTGTCACACTCCTGCCCCTCTGTCTGCCCGCTGTCACACTCCTGCCCCTGTCTGCCCGCTGTCACACTCCTGCCCCGCTGTCTGCCCCGCTGTCACACTCCTGCCCCGCTGTCTGCCCCGCTGTCACACTCCTGCCCCGCTGTCTGCCCCGCTGTCACACTCCTGCCCCTCTGTCTGCCCGCTGTCACACTCCTGCACCACTGTCTGCCCGCTGTCACACTCCTGCCCCGCTGTCACACTCCTGCCCCTCTGTCTGCCCGCTGTCACACTCCTGCCCCTCTGTCTGCCCGCTGTCACACTCCTGCCCCTCTGTCTGCCCCGCTGTCATGCTCCTGCCCCTCTGTCTGCCCGCTGTCACACTCCTGCCCCGCTGTCTGCCCGCTGTCACACTCCTGCCCCTCTGTCTGCCCGCTGTCACACTCCTGCCCCTCTGTCTGCCCGCTGTCACACTCCTGCCCCTCTGTCTGCCCGCTGTCACACTCCTGCCCCGCTGTCTGCCCGCTGTCACACTCCTGCCCCTCTATCTGCCTGCTGTCACACTCCTGCCCCTCTGTCACGCTCCTGCCCCGCTGTCACACTCCTGCCCCGCTGTCTGCCCGCTGTCACACTCCTGCCCCTCTGTCTGCCCGCTGTCACACTCCTGCCCCTCTGTCTGCCCCGCTGTCATGCTCCCTCTCACTCCTCTGCCGCGAGCCAGCCATAGAAAAAACCAAAGAGCACATAAACTTACCAATCAGCGCGGCGCCGAGACCCAGCAGACTCCTCTCTCCCGCAGCTGTCACTGACGTCACTGACGTCGATATTCAGTGACAGCTGCAGGAGAGAGGAGTCTGCTGGGTCCGGCGCTGCGCTGATTGGTAAGTTTATGTGCTCTTTGGTTTTTTCTATGGCTGGCTCGCGGCACCCCAGTGACAGCGCCGCGGCACCCCTGGGAGCCGCGGCGCACACTTTGGGAACCGGCGCACTAGAGCGACATATCATTAAAAATGAGTGATGTGCACGAGGGCAGGAGCGTGCTAGTGAGAATCAGCTTTACCTTGGAGACACCAATACACAATTACATTTATGTTGTTCTGGGCAGAGTTGCATCTATCCAGCCTCACCCCTTATTCTCTGTGTTTTTTCTTTTTAAACAAGGAGAAGTAGTGTCTAGAAGGCAGCCTTGTTTTTGACGCCCACACATAGTGTTCTTATTACAAGCTTTACAGTTCATCAGAACATAGCATTATCTTGTGCAAAATATAAATACAGTAAAGTTTGCTCTTTCAAAGACATAATACATATGGTGCACCTTTATCCAATCATAAAATTAGTGTTACATGGACAGGAGAGATAATTAGGCAGATACTTCTTTTAATGGGAAACAGAAAGAAGCAGATGGCACACGGTGTGATATTTAGCCCAAATCATTTTATCTGTATTGCCCCATATAATAATTTAATGTTTGCAAACAAAATGAGCAGACTGTTTGCACCTTTCATCTGGGGGTTCTTCACACCAATGTATCTGTACGGTGGTTTGTTTTAGCTATTTAAAACTTGAAAACAGCATTACAGTAAATTTGAACTATATTGATCTTAATGGAGCATACATTTTCCTATTCATAAAATTATGCAGACTTCTTCACCATGTATCAAAAACACATAAAAAACAAATTTGCTTTTTTAGATGAATTAAGTATAAACATGACATGCATTGGTGTTCAACATATCTGAGCATCATATTGATACATTCTAATAATAAGTGTTTCTTAACCTAAGAAACAATTAGCTACTCAACATCTCTGCGACAAGCCATGAACACAGCTGCAGTTATCAGTAGGATTAAGGAGGAGCACTATATGAATCTCCACACCAGGAATATGTTTGGAAAAGTACAAAGGTTCAACATTTGTTTGTGTTTTGGAAAACAAAGGGTGGGGAACAAGCTCAGAGCTAGGTGGAACAGTGTTTTCTCAAGTAAATTACTCTTCACTTAAGCTGGATGCAGAAACTTTGTTTCATAGAGTGGTGTATAACACAATGTATTATGATTTGCCCTCAGTTGTCCAGGTCTCATGGTCCCATTCTGGTGTCCAGGCTTTAAGTGTCTTTCCCATCGTCCTGAGCTTCCGTACAATGTGCATCACCACAGTTAATAGAGGCTGTGGCTGGGTTGATGCTGGTGCATTGCTAACTATGTTTTTGGATTAATTTGTCAAGCACTGTACTGGGAGGTGCCCGAGGAGAATCAGCAGCATGAGAATTTGGGAGGTTTGAGTGTGTTATTATAATAATGAAATGTCTTCTATGTTCAATTCTTTTTAATTTGCAGTTCTGTGACATATGTAGCTTTGTGGTTAAACTGTCAACTATCAAGGAAGTTGGGGTAATGTAACATTTCAAAGATATGAGTATCATGTATAATTGTTGCAAACATGTAAAAAAAACTAATTTCTGGGAATAGTGCTGCAAGTCATTCAATAAGTATTATATACAATGTATCCAGCTATATGAAAGCCATCTAATTGTCCTCAATAACCAGCCTACCAACCATTCTTACATTTTTTTCTTCCAGCTACCAGCTTTTTCTACCATTATTAAGTCTATCTATAACTCATTAAAATAAGCATTTTGTGAAGAGATCCACAAGTAGATGAGTACAGCATACTTTCAAACTCTGCTATGCATGAACATTCCAATGCCATGCATGTGCAGTACCACAGAGGGGCTATGAGCTGATTATTGAATGTCTGATGAGAGGACAAGTCTATGAACCTTGACACCAAACATCAACTGCATGACTCTTTACCCTCCAGGGCAACAGCAGCTGTCAATTTTCAAAACTAAACCATGGAACACGTTGATTTTTGGTTTCTAGTGGTGCTTGTTTCTGCCGGTGATCTGGTGAATGCAGTACTGGTGCTAGAAGCCTTCAATCTTATTTTGTTTTATCTACTTTTCATGCAGAGAGCTCCTAAGGCTATCTCTGCTGTAATACAAGAAATAAGACCCTTCTAAGATCTTTAACAATACAGAATCACACACAGTGCCGGTGCTAGGGTCCACAGCGCCCTAGGCATATTTAAAAAAGCGGCGCCCCCCCCACCCCCCGCAAAAATCTCCTCCCTCCTCTGCCCTCTCCTTACCTTGTCTCACCACCGCCGCCTCTCTGCTCCGTCTCCTCCCCTCCACTCACTGACACTAGTAAGTGGAGGGGAGGAGACGGAGCAGAGAGGCGGCGGTGGTGACAAAATAGCCTCTTGCCCCCCTCCCCGTCCATCTGAATGCTGTGCGGCGGCCGTGACAGGTATGGTCAGCGGTCGCCGCACAGTTTTAAAGTATTTTAGAATACTGTGGCGCCCTCCAGGCGCCCTCCAGAGCCCGGCGCCCCTAGGCAAGTGCCTAACCTTGCCTAATGGGAGCGCCGGGCCTGATCACACATTGGTGGAAATATCAGGTCCCAGATATGTGGAGTTGACCCAATTTAATTGTAGATCCGCCACTGTTATTCTGACCAGTGGGATTGAATAATACCCTGGAGAATTGGGGGAGGGGGGCTGTAACATATGATGGACATTTGGAAGACTAAATAATATACTTTTCAAAGGGGCCTTATGATGAAGTGGACACTGGCCTACACTTTATATTGGACACATGGTGGGGCATCATTATATGCTTGTCCTATGGAGAAAAATTATTTCCTGGACAATTCTGCAGCTTTCTCTTAATATATTATGAGTTGCTATTGGATGATAACATATGATGAAGTATTATTGGGGGATAAACTGTATAACTATTATCGGGGCTGTATTATATGATGGTCATTATTATAAAGGGAGGGAACAACATAGCCATAGTAATTATTTTACAAAGAACACTACAAGCCCACAATGACTGTATTTGGCACAATTGCTATGCCCACTATTTGCATACCAACACTCCTTTATAAATCTCACTGATATCTCTCTTATAATGGTTTTCAGGATTACTGTACTAATAGGTGTGTCTAAATTAATATTCACAATCATAAGTAATACAAAGGAAACTTCGGAAAACTCCACAGGAAGTTGTTGCAGAATGATGCAGCCTGACAAGAAAAAAATAACTTAAGGGAAAAACTGAGAGCATAGAATAACAGGAAGATTAGTCATTTCTGTATGAAAAAGAAACAAAGAAAGAAGTGTGTGAAGGCAGGCTGCAACAATTAAATGGAACACAATGTTTGACAGATATTCAACACAACAAAACAGCAATATTCATATACTATATGTACCAACCTTACAAATGTAAAAAAAGAGACATCCACTGTCCTGACAAAATCATTTAGTTTCCAATTAATTAACTAAAATGTATCACTTTAAATCTGCACTGACACCTAGTAAAACATTTTACTAAGGTACCTCTAGCCGGGAGAGGGGGAGTGGAAGTTTGAGTGATTGTGGCTTGTTATTTGTCCTCCCACTCTCATACCACCACCATTTAAAGTTGCTTAACTAAACTGAATTGCCAGTTCTATATTACACAACCAGAAGGGCCCACAGGAAACCAGCCGTATGTAGCAACTCTGACTAGGGGAAGGGGAACCATAGCAAAATCTTTTACCAGGGTGGTAGTATAGCTTTCAAAGTGGAAATTAAAAACAGACATTTCATTTCCGATTTTTCCTAAGAAAATCCAAACAAATGGTCAACTTGATCGGCGTTAGTGAAATGACGGCCACACACTCTGCAATGTCAGGTCAATTTGGTAAAAAAAAACATATAAAATTGAATTTCCTGAGAAGATCTGAATGTGTGTCCAGATATATAGTAGCCCATGATACTGCAGCACGTTTATAATGTCAGGAGATTAAAGGAAGGTAATGATGAGCTTATAACGAGAGCAAGTCACACTTATAATGAGAGTAACTCACGCTTACAACAAGAGTAAGTCACGCTTAAAACGAGAGTAATTCACGCTTATATCAAGAGTAACTCACGCCTAAATAAAGAGCATGGAATATCTGCTCATATGCTGAGCCGTACCTGGTTTACGGCAAGTCCTCATCATCAGCACATATTTGCAGGTGCAAACACATACAACCCCTAACAGACGTACATGCGTGTTCTGCAGGTCTGCACGATCGGCATTTGCGTGAGCACACTGTCTGGGCGTGTGCACAGCAATTTCACAGATAATAGACTACACAAACTAGCATACGTTCTACTCTGCATAAGCCCCAGTGTGTGTGAAAATAATCAATGTTGGAGGTAGAAGGACCAAAAATGACCATTGTACTGCTAAGATATGACATACTAACTCCAACATTATAAAACTGATGTCCATCCAACACACATATAAATACATTTGTATCACTTTATATTGTAGGATCTGAAACACAGACTCAATTTTTATTCCTGATATATGCGTAATTTGTAATTTTTGGAGAGATTTGTCCCTAAAACTACAATATGTATGCTCATATTATCAACATATTTCATATTTCTACATTTTGGTGTTCCATAAGGTATTTTAAAGTAGCAAATGTTATTATTAGATATCTGAGCGTCAGCTGACCAGTTATCAACAGTCTACATCCTTAACAGACAGTCAACGCCCCAGCAGTAAACAGCATTATCTATCAACGTAAGTGGGATGACTTTGCAAAACTGTGACACAATCATCTAACTGTGCACTGAAAGCAGGCTACTGATATTTGATCGGTATTCTTCTAAAAAGCCATAGACATAAATGTTATGAATAAAGACACTGCCTGTAAATGAATAATGTAGTGAATTATACCTATGCTGTAAACTAATAAAAAGTGGGATGACTTTGCAAAACTGTGACACAATCATCTAACTGTGCACTGAAAGCAGGCTATTGATATTTGATCGGTATTCTTCTAAAAAGCCATAGACATAAATGCTATGAATAAAGACACTGCTGTAAATGAATAATGTAGTACGTTATACCTATACTGTAAACTTTTAAAAATAAAATAACACTATTAAGAACTCTATACTCTGCAGAGATTTGTCCTTTACCTTATAGGTTATAGGTTTATACCTTATAGTTTGATGTATACACCATATTGCCTTTTTAAACATAACACCCCCTTACACCCCCTTCAATCCACAGTATAACCCAAACTTCTCTATTTCCTTATACTTCCACCTCAATCCTCTTCTTCGTCTCACTCTTCTATCCCATCTTCATGCCCTTAATCTATGCTCACTCCTCAACCCATGCACTCCCCTCCTCTGCATCATCATTCAATCCCCTTCTCCATCCCATTGCCCCCTTATCATCCTCCTTCCCTCATAATCCCCCTCAAATTCCATTCACCATCCTGTTCCCCTAACCTACCTCACCTTGCCCCCATCATCTCCCAGACATCATTATAATCATAATAATAAGCCACATAGTCATCATTAAATCCTCATTCTCATTACCAGCCCATTCTCCATCGTTAACCACTCTTTCCCACATCATCATTAACCCCAATCCTCTTTCATTATCCCACTCAATCATTAATACCATCCTATTAGCTTCATTATCTCACAGCTGTGCTGCTCCTCTGTATTTACTCAGAGGGGACTGATCATACACAAGTACATCCTGATGTGCCACCTCCGAACCCACTTGACCAGAGAGGAACCAATCTGTTGGCGCTATTAAATTCTGGGCCATGTGCACTGTATTTTGGGGCATCTATTAGAGGCTGGTTTTGGAGCAGAGAGCCGCATGCACCACACCTTCTCCTCTGAGAGCAGTATAACACAGCAGCGCAAAGAGAAGGTCAAATGCCCTGATTCATGTAGTGCATACCTCCCCAGGAGTTAGGCGCAACAGATCAATTTCTAGGTGCTACGGCTACCTGGAGTTGGTTGAGTCCTGCCATGTTGGATTCTTTTGTGCATGTAAAAATGTTTAAGTAATTAATCACCTTTCAAGTGATCTAATTAAATCACAAATGCTAACACACTTTAATTTACACTCTTACTGTCTAAGTGTATATTTTACAACAGTGATGGGCAAACTGAAACTCTACAGGGGCCGCATAGTAAAACCCTCTAACCATTAAAAGGGCCACATATTACCCTTAATCTCAGTAATAAGTTAAAACAATACATTTAATCAAAGAAAGAGGCACTAATCTGTAATAAACTATCAGCAGGCATTCTAATCAAGTGTTACAAGCTAGAACAAACAAATCTGACTACAAAGCTGGAAGGAGCTGGGGACCACGGGTAAAGGCTCAGAGGGCCTTTGTGCGGCCATAGGGCACATATGATTCCTGCTTTAGGTTATACTGCATTGTTTTTAATATGTGCATTATATTTTGTATCACTTTGCTCGTAACTGAATGTGAATTGTTTGCTTCACTGCTTCTGCTTTCTGAAGTTAATGCAAATGTCTACACAATACTCTCATGTCATTTTCTTTCCTCTACATTTTTCTCAGCTATTCCATATGCATTACATTAGAATCATTTCAAATATAATAGTGTTGACAAACTGCAAGCAAAATGGCACCAGTCAATGATATTCTCTTCTCTGCTGATTGCTTACTTGGTCTTCGTTACAGTAGTTGTATCTTTAGAAAATCCCATTTTATAACTTGCTTTTATGTGTGCAAATAACTCACATTTTAAAATCCCTGCCATTACCTTAAGAGCATACTATTTCTGAAATCTGTCTACCTTTCTGGTAATACACTCACGTTTTCTGTTCCGCTACATAAATGCAATGTTATGCTTGCTGACGTGCCACAGAACCTTCCTTACAGGGTTATCTTTGTCAGATTGGTCAATCATGATCTGACATGTCACTTATTCACTACAGCTCTGAATTTGAGGGTTATTAGATGATCCTGACATCACAAAATGTTGTCGGTTATAATGAAACAGACAGGTCAACAGAGTACCATCTGTTCCCCCAGCTCAGTATGTAACTGTTAAACTAGTTAAACAGGCTGCTTTTAATTACATGTAAACAGGTAGGGGGATGAAACCTAATTATTCCCATTTACATGTTTTTGCTAGCATGTAAATGGCTATAAAAACCTAGTACTATGAGTGAGGGCAGAGACAGAATATAATAGAATTGCTATGGAGCCCAACAGTAGTTGGCCCTAATTTAGATACAATACTATCCAATACTTCTTGATGCAGCCTGAATCGGTGGTGGCTCCACAGCTTTTGCTGGACGGACGTTGGCTGCCTCTGGTGCAAACGCCGGTTCAAGATCTCATTTGACATATCATATTTTCGTAATACCCACCTTTATGGTGCACTTATCACTTTCTTTCAGGTATTTAAGAAGATAATTATACAAACCATATTTTTGGTAATATATTATTTAAAAATGTACAAAACTGAAAAAAATATACCATTGGTTTCTGTTATACAATGATATCAACTCCAACTTGGTTTCGTTTACACAATGTCAGAGGAAGGTAAATGAAATGCTGCAAAACAAACAATATAGTTCAGTGGAGAATATGTACTACGGTCCAATCACTCCAAAATGAAACAGTCAACCAGTAAGACTATGGAGGCTACAAGACACAGGAAGGTTTACTTTTGTGGTAAAATCTGACCGTGGTTAGGGGGGGGGGGGTTAATATATTTAGGACCAGTTAGTGTTAGAGAAAGTGATCTTTCCTGAATTGCTGCTAATATGGAATGATAATATATTTCTTTTTCCTTTAAAAAAATATTAAAAATGTATTTTGAAAACTGTGATACTATACCCATATTTACTAAGAATTACAGTAAATTCCATTGACAAGCAATTTGGCAAAATAATTAAGCAAAAGTTTTTCTGACCATGGTATAAAAATTGCAACAGCAATTAAACGAATTTACACCAACAGAAGAGCTTATCAAATTTTCCGCTATATTCATCATTACGACTCAATGTTGTTATTTAAGAATATCAGTAGTATTTAAATGTAAACACTAACACAACTAAGTATATTTTGTAGATCGTATATCGTCAAGTGCCAAAATCAAATAAATAATCAATTATGCACCTGTATATAATGTAAATAAATGTCCATATATCATGTTACAGGGGCAACAAATCATTTGCATTTGAGGGTACTTAAGAAAACTTTTTACTACATTGTGTGACTCTTTAGACATGCCTTTACTAATGGACTTGAGAGCCATTGCGAAAACTGTGAAAAACGAATCCTGGGGGCTCACTTATCTCTCACATTTAAATGCTTTTAAAGACAATAAGCCAAGGAGAGAACAGATAACAGCTAGCAGAGAATGCTGTCTATTCTATTATGTGAACAGCACACAGACATAGGAAATAGAATTCATTTTGTATACACGTGGCTCTTTTCTAAGTCAATATTACCATTTTTTTGCAGAAAAATCTAGAAAAATAATGACAACACACACAGCAGCAACATGGATAAAATCCTATCAGTGCCACAATCGATCAAATATAATTATATAAACAGGGAAAATAACATTTACCAAACAAATGTGGAGATTAGATTTAGCAAAAACATACTAACAAAACAAGGCACCATGCATGCATTTGTTATACGAGTGATGATTTGCCAACATCTCAAGTGCATCCAGATGTCTTATGATTTGGTTTTGGCTTAACCATAAGGGTTTAAATGTAATCAATAACATACTAAGGAAGCCAGGAAATATTCACTCGGGAATTTTCCAGTGTAGCTGGAGACGTAATACACTAAAAACACATGAGCATATAATCTATAAACAGAGCATACTAAATACATTATTTGTTTCACCCTGTGAGATATATAGTTGTATATCAAATAAAATGATAACACCACAGGACATTTGGAAGTTTGTCTAGTCATGATGACAATATACTTCATTGAATATGGATAGAAAAGAGCTACACTATGAAAGGGGTAGACCAGTGGGTCTTAGTTCATAAAAGAGAAACAGGAGTGAGTGGAATCTTTTTAACTAAAACCATATACTTTAAAAAGCAAAATATTTAGAAAAAAAGTTTAGTGTGGAAAATAAAATGTATGTTAAAATAAATAGGATGTCAAGTATCGATCCATAAGAAATGTGTCAGTAAGCAATTATGAATTACAAATAAATTTTCAAATATTGTGAGATAACTTGCTGGATAACTGAATGTCCTATTTTTCTAATATGTTACTAGCCTAGTACCAAAAAGCAGGATCAATTAGATAATCAATCAGTGGGATATATTGGATTAGGCTGGGTACACACTACAATGACCCGATAAACGACCGTTCAGCCTGATATCGTGTTAGTGTGTACACTGAAACGATGAACGCTAGTCGTTCCAAACCACCAACCATCTCTTGATTTGAGTGTATGGCAGAACTATAAATCTCGTTCAGCTGTGGAACGACATCCTTCCAATCCTGCAGTGTGTATGTACTCACAATCCGTTTACAGAGTCATGATCTTTTCAGCTGACGATTACGACAGTCGAAGAGCACAGACCTGAGGGTAAATCTTTAAAACATGCATAGTGTTGTACGCATGAATCGGCATGCTGATTGAGACTTTTTTTTTTTTTTTCAGTCATTAGTAAAATCATTATAGATAGCACAATGGTCAAAAAATTCAGTACTGTATTCCCAGTCTTAGTGAGGACATAAAGTCCTTTAAAAGCATAGTGCTCTTACAGCTATACTCAATTCGCACTTGACATTTTCCTTCAACAGCATATATTAGGTTAACTGAAACACTGAATTTTTATTCTGAATGCATAGTCATATGTTCTCTAATAAATGTGGTTCACAACTCTAATATATCGTGAGAACAGTATAATCATGTGTTTAGAAACAATCATGTGTTTAGACAACATACTTCATGTCTGTAGTTAATAGGACTGATGAAGTAAACAAGCCCCAGTCTAGGCATGGAACCTCTGACTGCACCACACTCATGCTAATACTATGGGCAGGTCAGAGTGCTCCAATCTGACACATCCTCCTCACTTCAGAAGGAGCTAGGTTGTGTAGTTAGTCCCAGTAAGCTTTGTTCCATGTGGACCTATCTGGCTGATTGAACAGTGTGCAGAAACTGTACACCACTCTGCTGTTAGAATGAAAATAATTTCACAGGTTTGCAGACCCATGTTTCCATGCAGCTCTCCAGCCTCTCCAATATCTTGCAACATGCTATATTTAATTATAAAGTTGTATCACACAGTATTAAGAGAGAAAAGACATGTCTTCCCATTATGTCTACCTCTTCTACCACTTCTAAGTGCAACAATTGTGAGCAACATATACCCAGGGGTGAAAGTGAGGAAATAAAACAATTTGGTATAATACAAAATCTATGTGATGTTGAATACTTTCGTGTCCAAAAAGAAAAAAGTATTATAGGAGTGATACCATTATTGGCTAACCAAAAGACTCTGGACACCACAGTGGGTAAAGATTTCTCTGGACCTGTACACAGTATGACAGATATAAAAGTATTAATACTGAAAGTTGTTTTTTTAAATGACAGGGAGAGAAAAATCTGGGAATTCAAGCTGATAAGAACATTCCAGTCATTGACTCAACCTAACACCTGGATTTATATACACCCCACAGCTGAGTGACTCCAGATCTCTGAACTCCTAGGACTTTCACTCTTCCATCCATTATGAAAACCTCTGTTTGATTACTTTGGCTTATTTTAATGATTCCCCCCCCCCCCCTCTGTACAAATTGCTTGATGTAACACCTCTTAAATGTTGTGCCCATTTCTCAGTCATTCATTTGTAAACTTACCTGATGAAGGGGCCTCTGTGCTTTGAAAGCTAGCAAATATAAAAATTTCTTTTGGTTAGCCAATAAAGGTGGTGCTGCAATATTTTTTTTTTTTGCCTACACATTCGTATAATACAAAAGAAAGAAGTTACAAAATAAAAATTGTGGTGGCTCTTTTCCTGTACAGTGTGCATTATAGTTATAAAGATAATAATTCATCTCTAATTCATTCAAAGCAAAAACAGTACAAAAGAACCCCGTATTGATGAAAGGGGAGAACACAACATGATCAGTGAGGGTACGAGGCTCTCATGAATCACACTTTACCCAGGACAGTCCCCGTTTTCATCCAAGAAAACTACAGAATACTACTTTGCCGATACACCCAAATTACCAGGACAAGTAGAAATAGGATCCTATAATTAATTTGCCGTATTTGGACCTTAATATTTTGTAATGTATCTTAGGGGCAGAGAGAATTTCAGGGCACAGGTTTTTCCTGGATATTTGTTTAAAAATTCTAGAAGCCCTAAAACAGGCGTGAACTTGAAATGTAGTGTTCTACTGTATGAGTGCACTGTTTTTTTCACTCGGTAAGACGATCTTGTGGAAGGTTCTTTTTTTTGTAACAGAACTGGGACACTTGGGACATGTTTTGTTTTTCCATGACACATTATGCTTCCGTTTAGGAGCTGAAAGCCGTAAAGCCATTACAGGAATATATTTCCATTAATTCTGATAATCCCATTGTGATCAATAGTCTCATTTCTAGTTACAAAATCTGGCACTCGTCGACATCATAGTGTGTGTTTTATAATGTACTTGTTGAGAAGAGCATTCTGTATATTGCAATAGACTTGTGCGTAGAGATTGTTATCTGATTACATTTACTATGAATGAGGGGGGTATGTAGAATATAAATATAAGCATAAAATTAAACCAAGGGGGGTCATATATAACTGTTATCCAGATAAGTGAATTCAAAAACAGTCACATTTAGAAGAATGGAGGATTTTGCTCTATTATTCTTACAGTAAACAATCCTTAAATACATTTAAACATCTGTAATGCTTAATTTTCCCCATTTTCTTACAATTATTCTACAAGTATTTTTGACATTTTATAAATTGAACAATTTTACATGTTTCTATATATGTAGAGGTTCTATTTCTTTTATTGTAAGTTTCAAAAGCCTTTAAATATGATTTTCATCTAGTTATAGCAGGTATATTTTTAGGCTTAAGAGGTTAAGCCAGGGTTTCCCAAACCCAGTCCTCAAGGCTCCCCAACAATGCAGGTTTTCCATATCTCCTTGCTGGAGCACAGGTGTATTCATTACTGACTGACACATTGTAACAGATCCACAGGTGGTCCTAATTATGTCACATGTGATGCGGAAAACCTGCAATGTTAGGGAGCCCTGAGGACTGGGTTTGGGAAACCCTGGGTTAAGCCTTAAACCATGTCCAAGGTTTGGAAAGGTCAAAATGACTCAGCTATGTGAAAGGATGATAATCATTCACAATATGTACAAATATTATATGAGAGTATAGTTTGAATACATACTGGTAGTCAATGGGCCTCAGACTAAAAAAAATGGCTTATGTGTATATGAGCGTCTATATGTGTGTGGTAGGATATTCAGGGGTCTATTTATTAAGATCTGGCAATAGGGATGATTTTCTATTGCTGCTTTCTTGTTGCCATAACTTATTATTACAATCTTGCTGAGGAAGCTGAGCAATACTCAGCTACCTTAGCGACATTGGTCCAGAGCAGTAAGAGTAAACATACGCCTTCGCTGGGATATCCGCATGCATTACCATGCTAGTTGGAGATAACGGAAGGATTGCAGAGGTACTTCTACTTTCACTATTCTCGTTAAATACTGTAGGCTTCCCACGTTTCCCCCAAATGAGACCCGGTCAAAATACCCACTTTCGCTGGAGAAAGGGCATTTTGCCCTGCAATAAAAAAGACCTGTTAGATTGTAAACTTCACTGAACTAGGGGTTGATGTGAATATATTACCTTTCTCTGATTGTACAGCACTGTATTGGTGCTAGAACAATATAGGATAATAATAACAGATAAAACAGAATGCCTTTGGTAATCCAACTTTGTACTAAGCAGTAAAAAAGAGAATGCGAGAAAGATGCAAATCTATTCATAAAATAAGTAAAATGGCAATTAGATTGTGTAACATATTAAAATAAAAAAATGTTGACATTAGTACCTATTTAAGTATGTTCAGAAATTCAGAATATAGCTAGCTCTTCTTTTTAAAGCATACATCACATTACCAAACATACCTCTGCTTATAGCCTTTTCTTTTACTATTTGTTTTATGTTGTTTTTATACTTGTCTTTAGGCAGCTTCTAGCTGTGCCTCAATTTTCTACAATATTGGCTAACACGTCTGCTAATCCAAACAGCTAGGTATTATTCTCCCCATGAAGAAAATTCACAATCTGTTAAGCAGAATTTGTGCACATATTATTCTCATCTTTATTGGCACACATTGTATATATAAATGTATAAACTAATGGTAATCTGAAAATCCTACAGATACCTGAACGCAATCTCTTCAGTAAGTACAATTATGAAACTGTTTATAGTTAATTTGTAGAAAACACTTAAATCTCTCTATGTCCTTAGTCAGCTAGCATCACATCATGACAAAAAACAGTGATTGCTCCATAGACCAAGTAAATGTTTTGTAGAGCTGCAGTAAGACAACATACACATTGCATTGTATTTTGCTTCAACAAAGGCTATGTCACTCTGGAATAATACACTTTTATCTAAGATCAATACAGTCATTAGAACTCTGCACACTATCCAATACTGCACCAATTACACTGTGGCCACATACACAATGAATTGATACATCACCTCTAACAGCGTCTGCGATGTCACAATGAAGCCTCTATCTCCACCTTACATGCCGAGGAAGAGAGCAATGCTTTGAGAGTAAATGGCTAATATAATATACAAAATAAGCTATAACCATATTTTAAATGACTGTTGCCAAACAACATTACAATTAACATGAAAGGCAATAAGTGATTTTATTTTGAGTGAGTGACAATAATTGTCTAGAAACTATAATGGTTATTTACTAAAGGAACTCGGGTTGCTGAAATGACCTATGGTTCAGATATTATGTAAAGTTTTGTCGCTCCGGGTGTTAGTCAAACAAATGACTTCTATATTTTTGTATTGAAATTTTAGAATATTTTTGTGCGTTACATGAGAGCCCATTGTCGTTTGTGCTGGGCCTATTATATCAGCCTGAGGATATATATTAGTCACAAAATAAGCTGTGGCACACAGGCATAGCGACGTGCACATTGTCAGCAATTACGGTAGAAATCTCTGCTCATTTTTCCTGGCACTCCAAAACTGAGCAGAGATTTCTGTGAATTGTCTCATGGACGTTCTGGAGCCACTTTGCGGCTAATTGAATTCCCCACTATATATCAGGAATGACAGTCAGGATTCTAGTCCACTACAACTCCTGCCACAGACAGTACTTCTGGTGGTAGTTGTAGAAAGAGATCTTCTCAAGATTTAATATTTAAGTTTTATCGTATCCATCTGACACCTCTGTAAAAACTTAGAATTTATTTATCTACCTTCTTATACAATACATTAATATGACACATGAGTGACAATGACGTACACAGTGTCATGGTGTAACAGGCAAAGTTCTGTTGGTACAACCTTCGAGTTCCACTTTTGCTTCACCATTCCGTTGACACTACATTTTCCACACTACATCTGTAAATTCACATTTTGTGGATTTCGCAGTCTATAGATAGTCTGGGACGATTACCTGATTCTGCTGTGTGGCTGGGGTGGGACTGGGAACACTTAAGGCACAATTTCACTGAAAATAAATATTGCTCATCTCTAATGATTACAAGTTCTGTACATTTTACATGTATGTAAAAAAAATTAGATAGAGTCAAAGTTTTATACAGAACTTTTAACTGCAAAAGATTCTGAAGATTATGATTAACAAATCTTCATTTGATGTAATATATGATTCATAAAGATATAAAAGTCCCATATGCAAATGTGAATCTCCAAGTCTAGTGGGGACTGATGTGAGAGAACTCTCTGTACAGCGCTACGGAATTAGTGGCGCTATATAAATAGCTGATGATGATGATAAATACCATATAAAATGTTTACAGGGAAGCTAAATATATAACTTATTGATAAAGATAACCAGTGTATTTTATAAATAATAAATAAACAATAATAAATAAGCTCTGCATGTAAAACATTTATTTATTCCATGAGTTTTTCTGCTCTGTACATGGTATGTTTTTTTTTTTACAATATATCCCAAATGTATGCTACAATGTTATAATTGTGAAAGTCAGTCATTAAAACACACACATACATACTGTAAGTGTTGTTCTTTCTCTAAGCCCCATAGACTGCAGTAAGATAGACCTTCTCTTAAGATACGGTGATTTAACGAGTCAATCTATAGGACACATCTGTTTTATTATGCTGGTAGCTACATGAACAGTGGCTCTATTCATGGCCGTAGGCTTATGGTGCACGGTACAGCGCCTGCTACTCCATGAATGATGGCTATTGTAAGCCATGTATAAGTCTCTACTTAACCAAACTCACGGTGACATTTGTTCAAATAAGTGACGTCTTTCTACATTTTCCACAGACATGCAAATACAGTATACACTCAAATTGTGCATCTATTTTATAGTATCTCACGTCTATAAAACATTTCAGTTGAAAGTGAATTAATAAACTGATAACTGCTTTATCTCATTAATTATGCTATTTAGCTCCTTGGGCATGTCTAAACGCCCACAGTATGTTTTATTCATCTCAGCAGAAGGGAAACTGGACCACTCACAAGTAAATTATACCATACAGAAGCAAGACTCATAACACTCATTTCTGTCATATATTAAAAAAAGAACCATGAAATGGTTACTTATAAGGGAAAAAAACAATCATTTCTAGTTCTGGTTTACATTAGTTTATAATTAAAATCCTTCTCCAGAGATTTGGGTGTCTGCATAACGACCAGAATTTGGTCACCACCAGAGATTTAGGGATATGCACTGCACAAATGAATTTCAATAAATCTATTAATATCTGAGTTGGAGACTTTATTAAAGTCAAACTACTGGTACTCTAAAAACCACGCCCAGATGACATCTCTTTCATTCTTATACGACAGGACAAAATTGGAATTATTGGCCCATAGATTGTAAGCTTGCCAGCAGAGCCTTCTCACCTCTTTGTCTGTTTTACCCAGTTTGTTTATTAGTTTATTATGTTTGTCCCCAATTGTAAAGCGCTACGGAATATGTTGGCGCTATATAAATAAATGATGATGATGATGATGATGATTGGGTTATAAGTGAACCATAACTCTACAACCAATTAACGCTGGCCTCTAGATGGCATAGTTCATTTGGGGTAAACTGATTACTTTATTTTTCAATTGCACAGCTGTCAATATAAAAATAACTACTCACATTAACAGATACAAGTGTGCAGAAAAACAAGCTTCTTTAAATCTAAATTAAATTTATTAATATTAAATATTATAAGCCTACTGTTTATGTTTTATGGAACATTTAGAGAAAATACTGTGACAGAAGTCTTACTTAGAAGCACTGCTCGGTATAGTTGATCCTTTGAGAATTATTAACAGATGAATATGAATTAAATTACATATTTTAAATACTAATTTAGGAGAAAGTCCAATTTACATTTTTGATATTCAGGGCTAAGTACTGTATGTTCAAATCAGATAAGCAGCACATCAATGTTACAGTATGCACTGTTATTATATTCAATGAATACATTGGATTTTTCAGGTAGGATGTGGTACAAATCAACAGATTATTTTTTACTAGCAAAGCAAAAAACATTGTGTATAAATCATACCTTTTAATGTATATCTAAGTCCATAGATATTGCAATTATGATAACACAAAGGCCCCTTCATAATGTTCCTCAATCTCCCTTAGTCATAACTCCAGGTACCAGTTACACAAGTATATGGAATTATATACTGCTCCCTCTCTACTATGAAATTTTAAATTTATAGTGTTGAATTTGTAGGAGACAATCCAATATGTAGTGTTGCATTGAAAAGCAGATTCTCACTGCAGCCTTTTAGGGCTAAGCTCACATTAGCTCAAGCTTTTAAGGCATAACTCCACCCAAAACTAAATAGTGGCTGGGGTGTATGGAGTGTGGTAATTACCATTGTTTCTATTTTATCTCATCAACTTTTTTTGTTTTGGGTGTAGTTATAATTCAACGCTTTCATTTTCCAGATCCCTTATCTTAATGGCAAGATGGGTATTTGATAAACAGTGAAGAAAGGTACTTTGGGCTCAAGCAATATTCAAGAACATTCAACCTATCAGATCACTAAGAACCAGTGACATCACAGCAGAATTTCTAAGGTCTGTCTAATATTCCTGAAATACTGGTTCCTAGTGAATTGATAAGAGTGCATTCTCATGAACATAGTTTAAGCCTACAAAATGGCTGCCTCCACTGTGTGGACATTTAAAATTATTTATAGTCTACGTTATATCTAACATGCACCAAGCAAGTGAGAAGTATTTTGACAGCAAACCAAAGTACCAGCAACAAAACTTGTTTTGGAACATTACATTTCAGAATAAGTCTGCAATAAAACATCTAATAGTATTTAGTGCATTTTAGCTTACAATTCCCAATGTCATTAGCAGCATTCTAAAGTAGCAGACATTTCTGACAGGAAACCACAAGATAATAATCATTAACAGTTGCTACACCAACACTGTTATATTTGCCAAATGCTATCTCATACTCATATCCGTGAAATACATTTCAGACAGGGATTATTTTGCTTCAATTGTTTTAGCTGAGCAGAGGATTATTTGTCTACCCAGGAGACAAACCCTTTCTAGTACCAGAGAGACCTCCAGTCATTCACAAACATACACCCTTGTGTACTGAGCTGGTAATTCCAGCACAGTTATATATATTTTTGACAGTTTAAATGTATTGGGGTCATAGGTTCTGCTGGAAAGTGAGCTTCCAGTACTATGAAAGTGGATTGTCAACTTGTAAAACTACAGCTGTTGGTGATACAATTTGCATTTCAGTGTGAGGATGCAGGTTTACTAATGGACCTGAGCTTGTGAATAACACATTCCACTGTAACTCTAACTAACAGACCCCTACTGGTGATGAAGACGACAATAAGCTCAACCTATATCTAGCAGCTTGTCTATGATTTATCATAAACATGTTCATCTGTTTTGTTTTTATTAATAAAGTTTGAAATTCAAACACGGCTGTGGACTTGATAAATGAATGAATTGCGGCAACTCCAAAAAACATCAAATTAATGCAAATTTGCCAACTGTCCATATATTCAAGGGAGAGTCTCAGAAAATTTCTCTATTGCTCAATACAGACAAATTACACTAAGAAATGTCACTTTTTCTGATGCTAAATGTAAGTTTAGCAAATATTACATCATGGGGATTATAGCGCTCTGACAATATTATGCATGTGTGTGTCACGTGCTTCAGCAGCAGTGACCCTGGAAATAAAAATACTGACAGCTGTGTAAATTGAAACATGCTACCATATTTATAAGACTATTATTATTATTATTATTATTATCTTAGTTATAAGGCACCACAAAATTAAATAAATACAAAAAAAACAAATTTAGATAGTTGCATAATTAAAACCCACAAAATTACAACACTAGGAGAGGAGCCCTGCCTGTGAGAGCTTACATTCTAGTATAGATGATTACTTTGCTTATTATTATAGCACTACTTTATACTATTATAATAATCATTTTAGAAATGTGGGAGAAGAGGGTTAGAAATTCTCTCTGCTGACATGTGTGCACCAATGCCAGCTACAACTATAACACAGTTACCTGATTCTTTCCATCCTACACCATTACAGAGTCTCTCAAGCTGGGTATTTGGAGTGGTAATTAAATTAAGGGGGACATGCACAATGGTTAAGACACTCTTGTTTTTTTAAGTCTTCCAATTCTAAAGTGTAAATTGTACAGTATGCCAACAGTTTTTCCTGCAGTGACAGACACCTGCTGGTGTTGGCAAAATGCATATATATATATATATATATATATATATATACACACACATATACACACACATATATACATATATATAAACCTGATAATACATATATTTCTCATACCATGTAAAGCACGCCAGCTTTTCACAGGGCAGGAGAGTCAAGCAGTTACTACTACTAAATTTTCAGGGCTGATCTTTTGACTTCTACTGTCACTGTGATCATCAGCCATGTTATACACATAATTCAGTTGTAGCACATTGCAGAATCTCTCACAAGCAAATGACAACTGCCTGGCACTTTGAAGAGGTTATTATACCTAATCTCCTCGGGTCCTGTAGTATAGTTATAACGTTATCATTACATTGCACCGCGTTGTCACCTTCACACAGAGGAGTTAGCCATTTTGTAGACTACTCAGGAGAGTGCAGGCTATTAGTTCATTAAGAACTTGTGACATCTCTATTTGCGCTTGTCGTTTGATATCACTTCAAGTGAAAATTGTGACAAACAAGTATCAGCTCAAACTGCCAGCACCAATAGGGTTTAATTCCCCGGATGTTAGGGATTCTGCAGCAAGGGATTTAGCATAAGGGTATAGGGCTCCTAGCTGATTGTGTATGGAAGCCAGCAAGAAACTTAAATATATCTTATGAAGTTGCATGTATACTTCTCAAACTTGTAACTTGAAATGTAAATGAGATAAGTAGGGTTGTATTAGAATACATATTAGCCAGGCTATGGGCAATTACATAGTAAATATTTATAAAAGTGGACTTAATAGTATTAATAATTACCCTTACACATGTTTAACAAGTCAACAGGTGTAAATCCCATCATCATAAATATGATAGAAAAGTAAATATGAGATGGTATGGGGGTATTATATACTTTACACTTTTTATAAGGGAGAACATGTATTAGTCACCCATAACAAATCAAATAACACAAGTCTTAATGTTTAATAGCTTGGAATTATTTTGAAACTAAAGATAATGACCATGTACAGAGCAGAAAGCAATTAATTGTATCATTATACTATGTTCTTCTAATCTTGTAAGATATATTATATGTTGAAAATGTTAACATTTGATTTTTATCCAATACTCATGCTGGATATTATATACTTGAACAAAGTAATAACTGTTCTGCCATCCAAAGGGGAAAGGAAGATGCCGGGGATATTACAAATGGACTTGTTCTATTGTCTGATAAAAAGGTTATCAGTGCCTGTTAAATAAAAATCCGATTTGTCCTTAGGGGAAATATAGATATAACAAATCCCTGGTGAACTTTTGTTAGGTAATAAAATAAGGAATTTACTAAAGTTAAAAATTACAATATTTATACTATGATGCCATACATGGCAGGTCTAACACATATAAAACAATGCGAGCTATTTATTAACATTCTTCAAAGATGCAAATCTGTACAAAAACATAGCTACCAATCAAATATTTGCCTTTATTAAGATTTTTTTTTTGTAACATTGCATTCAGGTGCAATATTTGCAATTAGTTTTTATCTGTCTACTGCAAAACAAGTGTCTAATTAGTTGCTATGATTTAGTGCACTTTTTGCTAGTGAGAGGTTTTTGTTTAAGATAATTATTGTAGCGTTCTGTATTTAGAGCATAAAAAAAACTTTAAAAGCTTCAAATTTAATAAGAAAACAACATTTCAATACAACACAAAAAAGCGATAATATGTTAAATGTGGTAAAACAAAAAAACATTAATATTAAGGCTATAGTAAATCCCGTTAGGAGGCAAATGGGAGCAAAATGTTAGTATATAGTGAAAAATCATCTAGCAATATATCAAAACAGAGTATGTAGGACACATAACATGTCACAATGATTTTCATAATGTCTTGATGTAATGTTAGTCTGTAGAGGAATCCTACATTCCTTGGATGAAACTCTTGCATGCAGGTTCACACCAGTCTGCTAGTCCAAGAGTTACATACCCTCATCAAATGCCTTAGGTACAGGCCCTGGTCAACAAACGCCCAAACAGAAACCATGAGATACCAATGAAAAGTCAGTCTGAGCTGTATGAAAATATCTGTATAACTGCTGTTCACCTCATGTGACAGTCATGGGAGTATGCATAATCTTCAAAAATCAGAGTTGCATGATCACCCTTTCTTTTTAAATTAAGCAAAAATGTCACGTGTACATTTTTACATTTAGCAGGTTATACATGATGAGTCATAATCACATTTTGCCCATTATATTTACAGAGCAAGTTTGAAGATAATTACTTTAGATACTTAATGATTCAGTTTATATAATGTAAAAAAAAAAGTTATTTACAAAAGTTGAACAGTCTATTGGAGCCCATCACACCGTTACAGACGAAGATGTATTCTGATTAGACTAACCCTTGTATCCAGTCATAGGATTTTCAGAAGAACAGACAATCACACAAGGATTTTAATAAAATATTGTGTAAATAGCAATTCTTTTATTCATATAATGAAAACATAATTTGCGGACTTTACATAAGAAAAACCTGGTTACTCTGCACTCACCAAATACATATAATTTGTATATATGCACTACATGACCAAAAGTATATGGACACCCCTTCTTATTAGTGTCTTTGGCCATTTCAGCCACACCCATTGCTCACAGGGTCATACAACCAGGTACTGGCCGTAGACTGGGCCGTATTGAAGAGTTCAGTGACATTTAATTCAATTCAAGTCAGTTTGTTAAATGTCTGCTACAGCTGCCACGGCCAACTGTAAGTGCTATTATTGTGAAGTGTAAACATCTAGGAGAAACAACAACTCAGCCGCAAAGCGGTAGGCCCGCTAGCCACAGAACGGGACCGCCAAGTGCAGAATCGTTTTGCACATCAAAATCGTTTGCCCTCGGTTGCAATACTCATTACCAAATTCCACACTGCCACTGGAAGCAACGTCTGCGTAAGAACTGTTCATTGGGAGCATTTTAGATTGGGTTTTCATGTGCAATGCTAAGCATTTTAGAGTTTGGTGTACAAGAACTTGACTGGCCTGCACAGAGCCCTGACCTCAACCCCATCGAACACTTCTGGGACACTGGAGAGCGGTACAGTAATGAGTGTCTGCAGGCAACAGTGAAGCATGGTGGAGGTTCCTTGCAAGTTTGGGGCTGCATTTCAGCAAATGGAGTTGGGGATTTGGTCAAGATTAATGGTGTCCTCAATGTTGGGAAATACAGGAAGGTACTTATCCATCATGCAATACAATCAGGGAGGTGTGTGAATGGCACCAAATTTATTCTGTAGCAGGACGAGGACCCCAAACATACAGCCAATGTCATTAAGAACTATCTTCAGCATAAAGAAGAACAAGGAGTCCTGGAAGTGATACTATGACCCCAACTGAGCCTTGATCACAACATCGAGTCTGTCTGGGATTACATGAAGAGAAAGAAGGATTGGAGCAAGCCTACATCCACAGAAGATCTGTGGTTAGTTCTTCAAGATGTTTAGAACAACCTCCCTGCCGAGTTCCTTCAAAAACTGCAAAACTGCATACAAGTGTACCTAGAATAATTGATGCTGTTTTGAAGGCAAAGGGTGGTCACAACAAATATTGATTTAATTTAGATCTCTCCTCTGTTCATTCCCTTTGCATTTTGTTAATTGATAAAAATAAACTATTAACGCTTTAATTTTTAAAAGCATTCTTACTCTGTAGCAATTTTTCCACGCCTGCCTTAAACTTTTGCACAGTACTATATACATATATATATCAATTAAAGAAGTTGGAAGGTGCTCACACATTTAATGTACTACTGGGGGCTGGTACAGCAGGGAAAGCATTACAAACTGAAAGTGAAAATAATTTATTCTGGTTCGGATAAATGGGAGTCTTGGAGTGAGTGACTGTATGTTGGGTGCAACAATCACTCGTTGGCCCATTTTATAAACATATATGTTTTTAGGAGCTGGGCACAAGGCCTACTCACTAAAGGCTGTAGAGTTGGATGCAATTTATGCTTCAATCATAAATGTAAAATGCATCCTGTAACTTAGATCGTGTAACTTAAAACACAATGCAAATTGCACAAATACACCTCTTTTTTTTTTGGGGGGGGGGGGGGGGGAAGGTGTTATAAACAGCACTAGGGTTGATTAAGCTGTTTGGGAGGGGGGCACACCTTTTTTAAAATGTGATTATTGTTTATAATTTTTTTAATACAGCAAGGTCTGTAGCACCAGAAGACAGCACTAAAGAGTGTGAACACGCCTTTACATTACTAGGCTCGCTCAGTACCTCCTCTGTTCCACCTCTCTAAGCGTAGAGAGGTGCGAGGGGGAGAAAAGTCTCAGGCTGAGTGCTAACTGTGATGGATCCTTGGCTAAAAGTGTTATTTGCACTCATGAGTTAGACTTGCGTCCAACGCTACATGAGGCCCTAATTTGTTCATTAAGAGCTCAGCAGGCAAAAGTTTTTATTTCATGTATTGCTTTGCTTATTCTATGTGGGAGAATATGCTTGTATTTCCTAATAGTTCTATTTAATAAATATTAATAAAACTAATTCTGAGCTGGTTACATGCACTATGTTTCCAGTGTGCCTCCTGCAATGTTTTCCAGACTTTGATCCTGTTGTGCTTTTTCTATAATATATTTAAACAAAAAATTATTTTCAGAAGGCTTTGTGGCTAAGTGACATGCTGACTGGATACAACCTGAAGGAAATTGAAGGAAGGATACACATGGCAGAGTGATTAATACCCATCGCTGCTGACATGGCTATGACTTTTAATTATAGTATATGGTTAAATAACAAATTTGAATATATATATATATCCAAAAATGTCACATTAAGTTATCCTATCAAAGCCAACAAAATACAAATAAGTATCATCCGATGTTTAATCCCTGAATCTTAAACAATTCATCTACACCGAAAGGTATGAAACAGAGACTAAGGCACACAAGTAATGTATAAAAGCATTGTATATATTACAATGCTAAAACAATATTGCTACCATCTAGCAATGGCTTTATACAGTTTGAACATTGACGAGACAGAAAACAATAATGTCTCAACAACCAAGGTATTACTTATCAATTTAACAATTTGTAAGGGATAAAAAAAAACAATGTTTGTGCTGTTTTCTCGTTATTTTAAAGATGGCATCAATGGAGTGAAAAGTCTGTGTAAAAAAGTTTTCTTTAAACAAATATCATTATCAAACATAATAAACTGGGGAGCATATTCCACTGAAGATGAAAATACATTGGTGTATACTTTAGATACAATAACAACCATTGTCATGTAAATCTTGCATTCATGCCTAAGGCATAAATTTTACAAACCTTCTATAAAGGAAAAGTAGAGATGTTGCCCATAGCAACCAATCAGATTATATATATATAATTTATCTTCTACATTCTAGAAAATGATAGCTAGAATCTTATTGGCTGCTATGGACAACACCTCCACTTTTAGTTTATAGAAATGTTGATACATCTACCCCTAAGTGTCTATTCACATTCGCAATGTGAACATAGTTTAAGCAAAACTAAAAGTGTGCTACAACATCAAATCCCTTATTTCAATAGGCTTTGGAATCCTTTCTTATTACATTTAGACTTTCATGTCAAACTAGAGATGAGTAAATTTTTCAATCTGTTTGGAATATTCGACTCCTTCCATATTTTGATGGGGAGTTTCTTACTTTACGATTTCCCTGTAAAATTAAGCCTCAAGTGTTTCACGCAGGCTACTCCCTCATTATACTCCAATCACGGCTCACAATAGAATTCTGTTCTATTTATGAATTCCACCGCATGCAAAATTTACAAATACCAGGCGGAATAGATATTCCACAGAAGCAAAACTCATAGAATGTATCTCTGGAACGTAACACTTTTGTGAAACAGTCGGTTCTGCCATGAAATCGGATTTGCACAACATTCCGCCAAAACTTTATTCATCTCTACATTTTAACTCAGTGCTACAATGTTATTGTGTAATAAGGACTTTCTACAGCTAAATTTGTTTTACCAAAACATAAGGGTTTGTTTACAAATGCATTTTGGGTGTTTTTGAAATAGAAATTGCTTTTTGGAATTGCTTTCTCCTAAATCATCTGTCTGTCCATATGTACTGAACAGGCTCCTACCACATGCATTATATAACACAAACATTCCATAATGAGACAACTTGTGATCATTTGTGTGAACAATGGCAGCCTTTCTGTGCATTGCTTTGCTAGAAATGGTTTCTCCACTGACTCATTAATTTGTTCTCATTTACGTGTATTTTACTGCATCATGGAATACACATTTTATTCTACAGTAGAATAAACATTTCCAAAGAAGTCCCCTAGTTATAAATCTCTTTTAGATTTTAGAGTATCTGTCCAATGCAGTGATAAGCGTTAAGCTAAATATAGTCAAATGCATTGATTTATTTATGACCTAATTTGTGTGCCCTCTATTTAGTCAGCAAAGAGCAGACATATCTAGTAAAGTACCTATCAGCCAACAGAAATTTGAGCTGTAAGAGGAGCAAACAGAGATTCATGACTAGGGCAAAATCTACAATGTCACCATTAAAGTGGAAGCTCTAGCTATCTGTATTTAGTTACAATTTGCAGCAATGAAAGTCAGAGCTGAGCGATGATGCCTAAATTCTGTAGAAAGGAGCCTCTCCCACTGATAACTCACATAAATTCATTACCCTGGTTTAATGCAGACACTGGAATACCAGCCTTCCAATATGATCCATTTCACCTGGGAAAGTGTCTCCTGTTTTCACAGTCATTTCCCAAATGGATTAAATCATTGAAATGAGAACAACTTAACTCAGCCAAGGTTTGCACAATTGTGAAATAAGGGGTCAATTTATTAAAATACGATGAAAAGAAAAAGAAATAAAGAATAAAAACTATTTTTAAAAAAATATACATATTTCACAGTTGAAAAAGTGCAAGAACATGGATTGCGACAAATCTTTTAGCCAGCGGGGGCTAGTGGTGACCATTTGATAAATAGGACAAAGCCCTCCAAAACAGGAGTTTTGACCAGAGATAGGGCTTGTTGTGGTTTAATAAATAAGTGTGAAGAAGGGAGGTGAGCAATGTATACTGGATAAAATAATAATAGAAGGTATGCAATGGATTGAGCGTCATATAGTGGCTACGATTGAACCATTATTATAAGTTTCAAAAACAGCTGAGAGCAAGTAGTTTCACTGGTAAGACTACCAAGAAACACCTTTCTCCAAACATGGAAAGCCCACCAATTGTTTCATGTATATTATTCGGCTCAGAAATACACTTAATTTGATATATTTTAATGTAATGTAATGGCTTTACTTCCCTTTAAAATTATTACATTGAATGAATTTGATCCAAGATAAAATCTGTCATACGTGTAGCATGTATAGAGGCAACAGGCTATATATATTAACTGTGCAAGGAACCATTTAAAAGGACATATTCAATTAGGTCCCAGGATCACGGTAGCACGCAGGAACGGGACGCAAAATTAATCCGTGGCCCCACAATAACACTGATTTACCTTCATACTCCATAGGGTTGCGAAGGAAAATCTGCATTATTGCAGTACACTGCGCGCATTACCACCATCACGGAACCTAATTGAATATGCTCGAAAATGTCTAAATCAGCCGCATATTCATGTATTTAACAAGAAATAGTAGGGACACAAACATAAGAAGAAAATATTGCATACACGCCTTGTATGTTCCTTGTGAATACGCAAAACTAGTTATTTCTGATGTGCTGGAATAACTGCTGTCTTGCAAAAAGAGAAATCACTATTTTTGTTGATATTTTTATAACAACCTGAATAGTAATGTCCTTTGCACTTTATTCAAAAAATGGAAAAATATTCCACAAGAAACAATCTGGACATTAAAAAAACACACATGTTTAACCTACTTAAACATAACTGTAATAAAGTATGTTTACCTGATGACTAACGTGATCTTCCATCTATTTGCTAATAAAATATAATTTGGATAGACAAGCAGAAATATTTTGAAGGTTGACAAGTATGTATAAATTGCATGACAATGGTATATACTGTAGGTAGGTACGTGTCCAGATTTGAAGTTATATACTGTTCCATCTATTTCCTATAGTACAATAACAATCAGTGTACTGTACCATATACGCTTGTGTGAGTCTTTGTCCGCTTGTATGTGTTAAAAAGCTCTAGGTTGGGCAAGTGAACTACCACTTATGTATACCTATAATGTGCACTGTTGTGGGTCTGCTGAGCAAGCTAAACCCCCCCCATAAATCTGAAAATCAGATGTGAATGAAGACTTTATTCAGCCTAGCTTTCTGGAGTTACTTCATTTTTTTCCATCATGCATTTATAGGGTATGGTTTGCAACCTGACTCCAGCCTCACAGTCCAAAACCATGAATCGACCTTCAGTACACTGAAAAAGCCTTAAAGGGAGAAACAAGTGTCTGTTGATGATTCACAAGCATTTCATTTCTAATCCAAGTTTGAACAGTTTAAAAACATCATTAGAACATGCTGAATACCGAAGTAAACACTCGTGACAAGCAGAGCCACGTCAAGAGCCAGAAAAGAGGTCAATATAAAAAAGAGAGTGAGGCGATCTTCCATGGGTTAATTACAGACACTTTAAGCATTGAAGTAATTGAAAGAGCAGTATACAATAGCATTATAACCACAATCTAAATAAATTAAGAAATATACAAATAAAAGTATGCCTTTATAACCCTTAGGAGTTGTACCATCTTAAATAAAACAGCCATGTAATCTCTATGATTTTTAAAGACCAGTAAATACTTTTTGGATAAATATAATACACTTAAAAGGAGTACACATCATATACACTCAACGATGCTACCAGAAAACTTTCATTCTGTTGGGTCGTGTCCCCTTTTGGGGTCCATAAATTGTGTCTGTCCCATCAAAAATGTTGTTTCATATTACAGTAAGGATGAAACAAATAAAACTGCTATCATACTGGCAAAGTGATTTCATAGGGGGAGCTATGGACAATGGAAAGGAGATAAGTAGGAAGTAGCACAAATGTTCAACTAAAAAAAAAACGCACAATGCCACCCGCATCAACAGTAAACATATTAATAATTGCAGTTCCAGGGCAATGTGACCTGAAGTTTGCTCTCGCAAATAAAATAATGCCAGACTTTATTAGTAATAAAGTAAATCACCTATAGGTGCCTATTAACAATTCCCTATGTTCCAGTGAATTGGAAGTTTATTTTCAGTTGACCACTTTGGTGCTGCCCTGGGTAAGCCAGGCTACACAAGATAGAGTGTGCAAAATAGAGTAAAAATAGATGAACATCTTTTTGTCAGTGTTTCACAAATTACTATGTATGGAATATGTAAAAAGGACAGCATGACTGAGCTCAGTGGCATTATAATGATGTAATGTTAATTCAGGATAATACTGACCTTAATATAACATGACATTACAAAATGTTTCTAACTTCTGTGTACGTGTACAAGGCTAAAACTGACATGGGATTTGTATTTAATTTTTATTAACATCTGTGTTTGGAATCCAATGCTTGCCATGTAACGTATACAAATTTCACGCAAACCTAGATATGACATTTTGCTTAATGAACAATGTGACATTAACAAAGGAAAGTTTAAAGTCAGCCTGAAAAGGCAAACTAATTAAGAACATACAAATTATATACAGACTATTGCTAGTGGTTGGCAATATGTCACTCTCCAGCTGCTGTCTATGACTAGCAGGGCATGCTGTGACTTATAGTTCATCAACTTCTGGATATCAACACTTATGCTATATGTAACTGACAAATATATCCAAGCAATTAAGCTACAAACAAGTTTTCTTAATTAGACTTATGTATATTTAAATCACTTTATTCACTTCATAATACCTGTGATCACCAGATTCCTGGAGCCAAGAACTAGGGACAGTACCTCTTACCACTAAGTGTCCGCAGCCAGGAACTAGCGCTGTACCTGTAATCACCAACTTCCTGGAAACAGGAAGGAGAGCTGTACCTGTAATCACCAACTTCCTGGAGCCAAGAACTAGGGACAGTACCTCTTACCACTAAGTGTCCGCAGCCAGGAACTAGCGCTGTACCTGTAATCACCAACTTCCTGGAGCCAAGAACTAGGGACAGTACCTCTTACCACTAAGTGTCCGCAGCCAGGAACTAGCGCTGTACCTGTAATCACAAACTTCCTGGAAACAGGAAGGAGAGCTGTACCTGTAATCACCAACTTCCTGGAGCCAAGAACTAGGGACAGTACCTCTTACCACTAAGTGCCCGCAGCCAGGAACTAGCGCTGTACCTGTAATCACCAACTTCCTGAAAACAGGAAGTAGAGCTGTACCTGTAATCACCAACTTCCTGGAGTCAAGAACTAGGGACAGTACCTCTTACCACTAAGTTCCTGCAGCCGTGAACTAGCGCTGTACCTGTAATAACCAACTTCCTGGAAACAGGAAGGAGAGCTGTACCTGTAATCACCAACTTCCTGGAGCCAAGAACTAGGGACAGTACCTCTTACCACTAAGTGTCCGCAGCCAGGAACTAGCGCTGTACCTGTAATCACCAACTTCCTGGAAACAGGAAGGAGAGCTGTACCTGTAATCACCAACTTCCTGGAGCCAAGAACTAGGGACAGTACCTCTTACCACTAAGTGCCCGCAGCCAGGAACTAGCGCTGTACCTGTAATCACCAACTTC
This sequence comes from Mixophyes fleayi, assembly GCF_038048845.1. NCBI lineage: Eukaryota > Metazoa > Chordata > Amphibia > Anura > Limnodynastidae > Mixophyes > Mixophyes fleayi. Next base: position 93,278,496 of record NC_134404.1, on the reverse strand, counting down.
CTGAAAACAGGAAGTAGAGCTGTACCTGTAATCACCAACTTCCTGGAGCCAAGAACTAGGGACAGTACCTCTTACCACTAAGTTCCTGCAGCCGTGAACTAGCGCTGTACCTGTAATCACCAACTTCCTGGAGCCAGAAACTAGCATAGTGTCTATATCCATCAACTGCACGGAGCCAGAAACTAGCAAAGTGCCTGTAAACACCAACTGCCTAGAGGAAGAGCTAGCACTGTGCCTGTATTCCCATGAACAGTTATAATTGCTATTCCACTGCCTTATGTATCAAGTGTTCCCCACACCTTTTAGATTGTAAACTAATTTGGACAGGGCCATCTTTAACTTTTGTTTCATGTCACTGTATGTCATTCTTTTGTTATCACAATCCCCTCGATGTACAGCTCTGCATACTATGTTGGCACCTTAGCAATAAATAATAATAATAACAATAATAATCATAATAATAACTTGTGTAGTACAGTTGTGGTTTTGAAAGTTCAGTCTCTGGATAAAAAATCTAGAAAAAGTACCAAATTAGAAATAAGACCAATTTTCACCTTAACAATCTAGCAGGAAAAATTTGAAAGTAAATGTACATTTGACTATATATAAATGACTCATGCAGAAATCACTCTTTTAATACAGCTGGTAAATGCATTATAGATCACTGTGCTCAGGACGGAGCTGGTATTTAGTCTGGAAAGTTCATACCGACTGTGGAAGACTAAAAAAGTCTCATGTCCCAAACAATTATATTTTATGTCACTGTCTGCTCCTCGAACATTTTTCTAAACTATTTTATACAAGAAAAAAAGGCATACATTTGGATCACGATTATTTTTTAGAGGCATTTAAATACACGGTTTATCTTCCATAGTGGGCAGGAGCTCTGTCAACTGTTTTGGTAAAGCTCCGTGATTTGATAGATGTACATAGATTGTACTCATAAATACTGAACCGACTATTTGAAATGGTTGCCCTTTACCGTCATCCAGCAGTAGAAACCCTGCACTACTTAGTATAAGGCTCCTGGGACATTAGCCAACATCTGAAAAGCACAGCTGAAGGGTAGTGCCATTTCATGGGGTATCCTTTGAAAATAATGCAGCGTCTTTCTCCTATTCTAAAAATAGTGCAGAATGAAACTAATGCTTTATCCTTTCTTGAGTGCAGATACATATATATATATATATATATATATATATATATATATGTGTGTGTTTAGTTAGTATGTAACTGAATTGGTATTTAATATGCTTACAATGTATTTTTGTGCATCAAGGAACAGTATGTGCTCAAGAACCGTTTTTATAGCAGTATGAACTTGAAGCTACTTGTGCCCTAATGGAAAAGACATTAAAAAAAAAAACATAATGAAGCAATATGTCTAATGTTCAGACATCTGCTTTTGACATTAAAGGCAATGTCCATCCTGCTATCTATCTCTGACTTTTATCTATGCCAACCTTTGACGACAGTATAAATGATACCGTTGTCTGTACCCCACCTGCATGACTGTCTCAGCTTGCCGACATTCCACAAAACAGAATAAAAATGTAAATCATACACAAGTTTGAATCCAACGTTAAGCCTATATGTTCTCAAGCAGACTAAACTCCAATACATAACAATCTATATAAGCTATACTCAGGGCCCTCTTAACAACATTTGGGGCCCCCGGGCAAAGCAGTGTACCGGGGCCCCTATATATATGAAAAAAAAATAAAAAATGATTATATATATGGGCCCTGCAACCCAGGGGGTCCCGTCATTGGCAGCGAGAGAAAAAAGTTCCTGAAAAAAAGAAGAAGAAAATACTTACCTTGCTCTCAGCTGGCGATCCGGCTCCCCCCCTGGTCTGCTCCTCCGTGCTGCGCTCCGCAATGGATGTCGGGCGGGCGTGATGACGTCACGCCCGACATGCACTGCGAGCGCAGCACGGAGGAGACAAGGGAGGGTGCCGGATCGCCAGCTGAGAGCAAGGTAAGTATTTTCTTCCTCTTTTTTTCAGGAACTTTTTTTTTTTAGCTGCCTCTGACGGGCCCCCTGGGCTGCAGGGTCACCGGGCCCTGCCCATCGTGCCCTATGGAAGAGACGGCCCTGGCTATACTATTTATACATTCTGTATAAAATAACCATCCACAGAGATGCCTGATACCACAATAAAACAATTAGCCTGCTAACAGGGCCGGATTAAGGGAATAGAGGCCCCTTGGCTAAGGGGCGGCCTCCATTCCCCGTGAGCCCCCCCCCTGTGAGCCGCCCGCTGCCCCCACGCCAAGCACTTACCTCTTTCTGTTCTCCTGTCACTGTAGTCCTTCCGCAGCGCGCTGTAAGCTCCTTACTGAGGAGATCTTGTGAAAGTGAGACTCATGAGAGCTCCTCAGTAAGATTACTGAACGCCGCGGAAGGACTACAGTGACAGGCTCAGCAGCATTGATCGGGCCGGGGGCGCCTCCGTCCCTGCACCGATCAATATCAATAATGCCACTGAGCACTGTCAAAGTTTTTTGGGTTTTTTTTTTTAAACTTCAGGCAAACAGTGGCACATATGGTAGCTAGGGCTTTCTTATGTGTTCATTACTTTGAGGAGGGAAAGGAAGCATGTCGGACATATAAGTACTTAGGGTGGTGGGATATAAAACTGTTTCTATAGAAGAGGCATATGATAGATGGAGAGCTGAGGCGAAGAGTACAGAAGAAATATAACTTTCTAAACCCTTAACTCAGCCCTGGTTAATTCAACTGGGAGCTGAGCAATGCATTTTGGATTAAATCATGATTGAAGGTATGCATCTACATTTTAAACTAAACTACAGATCCCATGATGCTCTACTGTCTACTGCTGGACCTTTCAGTGCAAGGGGTAAGCACAGGAATTTCATTGGGGTAGTTACCCATTAACTTTCACCAAAGTATTTATTTTCCTCACATATACTTTCTGCACACAATATACTTAAGTCATGTTCTGCTAAAAGGACAGCCACTGTCTATTCCGAGAGGGAAAGTACAAACAGATTGCGGGTACTTGATCATTGGTTCTGTGGACTTGGGAGCTGTGGTTCTCCCTAAAGAGCCACAGCTCCAGCTGTTTACCTGAGCCCTCAGTCTGTGATTTACACAAGGGGCTCTTAACCTGGGGTTTGTGGATATATTTCACTAATCTTTAACAGATATTTAGCACTTCCTTCAATTATTAGGGGCAGATTCAATTAAGCGTGATGATGTTAGGGTAATAACACTTATCTTTGCTCGCACCTTATAGAGGTACAAGTAAAAATATGCCATGATTTATGTGCCATAATATTCAGGCAGAAGTATATCACACAAAGCTCCTTGTGCTTAACTGAATCTTCCCCTGAATGTAGGCAACAAACCATAATAGTATTAGCAATTTTGTCACCAATAGATATTACAGATAACTTTCACATTATATTTGACGTGGATAAGCACGTGAGCTAAGAATGGAATCCATAGGCTTCACCAGACTGCTAATGGTGTTAATGGCACAAAAAAAAAGGTTAAGAACCCCTGATTATACATTATGCATTTACTTACCATATGCTTAGATCAGCATACGGTCCACTTCCTGGAAGCAGCCAATTCCCTGCATCCTGGCAGTTAGTTGTTTCCTGCCTTGATACTTTGACCTCTGATTACCTGTATATGACACTGACTATTCCTCACAAGCTTCCTGGCTCTCTGACCCTCGCTTTGACTATGGACTCCTCTGTTTGCCCAAAGTGGCTACTTGTAACCATACTTGCCGGCTCTCCCGGAATGTTCGGGAGACTACTGAATTAGAGGTAGGTCTCCCGGACGAGCAGGCAATTCTTCCGCATCCTGCCGACTTCCTAGAAAAATGGGCAGTATGGGGGCCTTGTAACCCCCTTACCTCCTCTATCAACTTGCTTAAAGAAGAGGCTGCCAGGGAACTAAGCAAATAACTGATTTTTAATTCTTTATTATTGGATATATTCGCTCTGAGGACAAGTCTGTCATATGTGAAGCATATATAAAAGCCATGAGCTATCTATTTATCTGTGAATGCAATCAAATGCTACAAGTGCTTACATAGCCATATGTTCAAGAATTTAAAAAAATATATATTTTATACGTAAACACAAGTAGAAAATAATTATGTGTGTACAGTGCTGTGTGTAGAACACTGTGACTACTCAAACTAGTCCCTTGGCTGATTGGCTGGAACAGCTGGTAAGCTTTTTTGTATAAAAAAGTTAAATAACTTTTGCTGTTGAACAGTTTTCTAAAAAAAACAGTTTAATATCTAATCTCTTCAATACCTATAAAACTATACAGAAAACAAAATGGCTAATACTATATCAAATAATAGAATGTTTAATATACTTTTGATAAAAATATGATTACTTAACATAAAACTTGACTAACATGAGATTTTCCACCTTTGAGGACAGATATCAGGATAGAAAAGTTTGAAGATTGGCCTTGTGATCAGAGGCAGCCATTTTGTGGGTTGAACCACTATTCAGCCTATTCATTCACTAAGGACTAGTACATGAATGCAACTACATTGCTGATAAGACACAAGACATAATAAAATCTAGGACGTGTTAATTGAAGTCAATGGAAACACTTTCTTTTAAGGGCCAAGTTTTACTCTGTTGTATTACAGGTAGAAGTGTGCCTATAACATGGCTGACTATAGACAGCTGTCTCAGGCAGCAAGTTTGAAATAAAAAGAATCAATTCAAATAATGTTTAAAGATTACAATAATTGTCTTTTAAAGTGCAGACAACCCATCTACAGATGTTTATGGTAGTTTGTGTAATGGATGACATTTCAGTTGCTGCCTGAGGAAGTAGAATGGCTGGGCACACCCCAGGTGGCATGATTACCGTAATTACCCGATGTGTCAATTAAATACATATAAGGCACCATGGATATCGCTAAACTGTTCACACACAGGGGGAGTGAATCTAGTCATTTTTCTACCAACACCTGCATCTGAAATTGTGCCCTTTCCACATATAATTTCATGAGTTATTTATACTCTAGATAAATATGGTAACTTTTTTATTCTACATGCCAAGAATATAGCAACAAGAACCAAAACCTTCTACATTTTATTGCCTCCAAAATGCTGTTGCCTTATACAGCTGCCTCATTATAGGACAACGTTTCCAACCCCAGATATAACACATTGCACCGTTTCTCAAATGCAATTTATTTTGGTGCATTTGAGTCCTTTGGGTGAACCTCAGTTTCATAACTTAAATGATTGATGGACTGTCTTACATGTCTGCTATAATTTTATTTGCAAAAACTCACACAAGACTCTAGCTTTAAAATACACACTCCACAGATATTCCTGTCATCTTGTTTTGCACATCACCACTAAACCATGACTAATAGACCACAAATAGACATGTTGTTCAGCATAATTCCTTCAAAAGTTTTTAGTACTTTTTTGCATTATTAAAAGTATTAGCTCAATGTAGCATATTCCAAACATTAAAAAGCATTTCCCTCAGTTTTTCGTCTAACCCGTTATAAATCAAGATAAATCACAAAGTGAAAAGCATTTTATCAGAACTGTTATATGTATGCATTTGTCAAAACGAACGCTTCTTTAAAACATGGCTGTTTTTACAACTCTTAAAACTCAGAAAGTAGAACGCTAAACCTACTGTATGACAAATGTTATTTGCCACTCATATTAGGGGAAAGAGAAAAGCATTAATGATCTGAATACCTTAGTGGTCGAGCACATGTAGCATCAGTAAAGTGTAACAAAAAGCTACACTGTTAGGCACTACAAATGTAGCCACATAAAACCATGGAGAATTTACATTAACAATTAATTGCAATATGTAAAAAAAAATAAACGTCTATTGAAAATACTAAAATGCTACAAGTATTACATTAGTTGTATTCCTAGTTCTCTACAGTATGTCTCGCTACTTTGTAAACAACATAACAATATAAAATCATATTTTATTGCATTTCTTGCTACATTAGATGGCTGCAGATAATACAATCAGCCGTGTGAGAAAGCAGCATACATATATCACAAAAGCTTGTATCTGTTTAATATCGGTCCTAAATAATGGAATAGAATATTTACTCACTTTCAGAGAATCAAAGCAGGCGATCACGCGTCCATTTTCAACTTGACAGCTTTTCGACGGGTGTGCAAATTTACATTCTGTGTCTGGCCGTGAACAAGTCCCTCTTTGGAACTCCCGACACACCTCCAATGTTAGCCATTTTGTGTCTCGAATCTGTGCCATACTAACAGCCATACTTAAAACTTACAGGTAGTTAAAAACTTCTCAGAAGTAGAGAAATAAAATCAAACTCCAACTGTCCTTTGTTGTCGTGTGGTTTTTAAACTGTAAAATTGTGCGGTCTGTATCTGCATACAGATGTCCCACTCTCGCTCTTCACCGACAACCTTAGAAACAACAGATTATGTGTTCTGTAATGTTAAAATCATTTGGCGAATTTAAATAGTGGCCGGGAACTTCTCTGTACTCTTAGTAACCCATTTGGAGTTCTGATATTCAGCCCAAAAAGCAAGCATGAAAACGTGGCAGCCCCTTGTGCTGGCACAAAAACTTTCAAGCTGCTCTCAGTAAAGTTTTCTGAAAGGTAATCTCCACACTGCTGAACTGGCAATTCAATTGGGTTCTGCGGTGTGATTGGTATTGATTAGTTTGGCATATATAGATGCAGCACTATAGAACAATAATGGGGGATTTATCTCACTCTCCCTCTCTGTCACTCCTTGATTCTTTAGCAGCAGAACCCTTAGTTTTTCACCAAGTGTTTTCTTTTGCTACTATATAACAATATTACACTGCCTTATGCACAAGGATTTCTCTTAAGAACAGGATTAGGGGGGCTGTTTAGATGAGAAGGGTGGATGGGCTCTCGTTGCAGTGTAGCTGGCAGCAAGCAAGGCAAAAGCAGAGACTGTTCTACAAGCGGGTCCAAGCAGCAGAGACGTCAGGAAAGGCACTTCTCAGTACCAACCTGTAGAAAAAACAAACATGTTATAATGTTAACCAAGCAGCATTTTACTTTCTACTGCACAGTTTCCTCCCCTTTCCCAAGTACCTGCAGCGCAGAATCTAAGCTTGCCTGTTTCTCCCCATGCAAAATACTTACAGAGTAGCATATTGCAGCCAGCCATCGTAGATTTATTAAAAAAAGGGGCTGTTTCCCTTGTGAAGCAATGCATGATAGGAAGATAACCAATCACAGATAATGTTGCAGCAATATTCTGGGCAGGAAGCCAATAATGTGGGTTGTCTTATGAAAGGTCGCGCCTGTCAGAAGCTCATTACTATGCAATAAGCAAAGAAAATATCCATCAGATGTAAATAATTCTTCTGCACCAGGATTTGCATGTGAGTTTTGAGTTTACCCAACATGCAGCATGCAGTTAGTGGGCTGAACCAAGTTATTTTTCAATAAAACAGCCCCCCTCCCACAAAGGGGGAAAGAAAAGAGAGAAGCAGGAGCGTTTGGAAAATCACTAGACGAAAAAGGCAAGCCCTAAATCTGCAGATCACTTCCAGGCTGATTCTTCTCCTACGCAGCCTGCTCTGCCTTGTATACAGCCTGCATTCAGTCTGCTACATCTCACACATGAGTATAAAAGGAAAGGAGGGGTGTTTATAAATGGTACATTCTTCTGACCTATCACATTTACTTCCTTCAAACTATAAGCAGTCCCTGCCTATACACACAGACCTGCATTAGCCAGTACTGTACAACTATGCTGTTCACCAAGCAGACACTTTGTAAATATACCACAGAGCGGTGAGAATATGAACAAAAGCTATCTATCCTGGCACTTTTTTTTCCAAAAGAAAAAAAAAAACTTCATACCACAAGAAGTAATATAGCAAACATGCTAAAAAGAAGGCTGTCTGTGTGTGCTTCACTTCTGTTTAAAGCACCACTGCTGTTAAATCGTAAATAGGTTTTTTGACTCCTGAAATATAATAAACTGTAGTACGCTGTTCCTCTGCCAGAAAGTAGCTTTATATATTAATAACATGCCGACACTGGTCTTGTCATATGCAAACCATTATCTTTACACCTCTGGGCTTCTTCTTTTAAAATGGCATGTTGTTTTTGCATTTTCCATTGCTTCACCACAAAATGGTGACACCTTGCCAGAAACAAAAACACGTGCTAGCATCCGCCCTAATTTGATGACACATCTTTTCATTTAATTTTTCGGTTCAATTCAATGAGACGGACTGCACAAAAAGACGAGTAGTAAAAGGTAGATGTACAAATGAAAAACAGCTCTTCAGAAATGTATCAATTACTTACAATATTAAAACACACACACAATAAAAATAAATGTTAACCCACAATAAACCAAAGTATATACTAAGGTAAAAGATAAGTAAAAGATCTAGAAACTAGAGGAACAATAACCATATATGGTTATCTATCTACACAATACTTACTGATGACATTTATCCTCCAATGCTAAAGCTGCATCTTAAATAATCCGCAAATAGTAAGAATTACTTGTGATAAGACTGGGAGTAGATACTGGAGTGCCTTCACTTACACACATTCAATTTCCTATCTATCAGCTCCAGGAATCACTGAGCAAAGATAACTACAGCACAATTACACGTGCTTAAGAAATGGCTGTCCATACCACCTGTATCATTCCCTAAGTGTTTTTCTTTATTATTATCAATCACATGACTGAACATATCCCAGAAGAATGGTAGCTGTGGTGTCTCAGAATTTACTCTTGGTGTATTTAATCTAGGGATTTTGAAGAACCCTATCCCTGGCTTTTAAATTCTGCACTATTTTCCACCTAAAATAATTTTAAAAGACGACTGATTGTGGAAAAAAATCACTTATGGACGACAATGTAGTTGTGTAAATAAAAATGAGTAATATTAAAAGGAGCAACAAACCTGAATGTATTTATCAATTTAACTAACACCTTCCTTGCACCTTAGTCCACTGGCTTCAGTAAAAAGCCCTGCCAAGCTCATCCCATATAAGATATCTAGGGACCACCTTGAATAAAAAATACCACTGATTTTTACAAGTCAGATTTCACTCCACTTGTATCTAATAATAGATCCAAATTCAAAGAATGGTTAACCCACACATATCAAACACTTTCTCTTACTTAGGCGCAGCACATAGGGAGGTATGCAACTTCCATGGTACTTGGGCTACTATTACGCAAATATTAGTATTACACAAACATATTGAATAGAGTTTGGAAATGGACTAGGAACACTAAAACAAAACAATGTATAGTAATCAAAAATCAAGTAACACTTTCACTACATTTCCTTGGGTGCAGGACATTACTCCCATATTCCATCGACCTTGAAGACATGGAGAAAACTCAGGACATGAACATATATCCTCCATTGTTTCCTGTCTAACTTCAATATTACACAACAAGAGGTACTCAGTGGATCTACATTCACAAGTGCTGGTGCCCTGGCGGCCCACTCCCAGCCTTTCAGGATACTTCTCTCTCCCCATTACATAACAATGGACATACATGCAATTAAAGCATCTCTTACAAGAACTGGATCAGGATCATGCTCTTTGTAGGGAAAATACCCTTTCGAAGACTTATGTTCTGCTCCTCAAAACCCTAAATATTATATTCACAAATGGATAAATTATCCTTGATCCCACTTATAGTTCAGTGCCTAAATATACTCTTACTTGCAACGGGACTTAAAAATCTTCCTTAACAGAGCACGTCGGTTAAGGGCTTCAAAATGGCTAGCATCTGTTCTTCCAGCCTCTCCATTCTAGAAATAGTTTAAAATCCTAACCAGATTCCCTATCCGTCTTATTAAGATTTTCCCAAACACATCTCCAACCTGCTGGAGATATAACTCCGCGTTTGGAAACCCATTCACAATTTGATGGAATGGTGCACAGATTGCCTCCTTTTGGCGTAAGGTCTTCCAGATTTCCACACTGCTAACTGAATCAGCAGTGCCAGAAGACCTAGGTATTGGTTATTATATTGTTGGTATTCTATACAATTATACCACAAATGAAAATGTAACAGTTATGTGACACAATATCTGTTTATTTGTTAATTCTGTGCAATAAATAAAGAATCTATAAGTTAAATAAATAAAAGTGAAACAGTTTCTCAATTCACAGCCATCCTTATCAGCAGCTGATCATCCACTGTGAGCTTGCTCTTGTACAGCTGACAATCTATTGCTTACCCTTATTTCAGTCTATAGACTTAAGGTAGGTGTGGCAGAGAGCAAAGCGCTACATGACTCCTCTCAAGATTGCAAAGGACAGAGCCCAATACTGATCCCTGTATTACACCATTAAAAATATCAGTCCAGTCACTTGTAAGGCTGGGCACACACTATAGAATTTTCCAACCAATGTGATACAACTGTACCAACGACTGAAAAAAATAAAAATAAATGCTGGATCAGCATGCCAATTCATGTCTATACTATACATGTGTTAAAAGATCTACCCTCATATCAGTGCTCTTCTGCTGTCATAACCGTCAGCTGAAAAGATCATGACTCTGTAAACTCTATGGAGATCCTGATCGTGAGTGCATACACACTGCAGGATTGGAAGGACATCATTCCATAGCTGAACAAAATTTATAGTTCTGATGAACAATCAAATGAAATGATGATCTGTGCTTTTGAACGATCCTCGTTCATCACTGGAGTGTACACACTAATGCAATATTGCGCCAAACGGACGTTTATTGTTTGATTGACTCAATACTCGTCTGAAAACACTGTAGTGTGTACCCAGCCTTACTATGTCTTCTATACTTCAGCTAGCTCTCTTCTCTTTCCTCTAGACCTAGAACTCTCATTTTACGCGCCACCATGTTATGCAAAACAGTACTGAATACACTGACAAAATGTAAATAAATTACATCACTTGCACTAACAGTTTGATACTTACCTCTTCATAAATATGAATGATATCTGTTAAGGTCCTTTATTAAACTATGCTGTCACTTTATTAGAATATATTTCCTGGCTCTGATTTTGCTACCTGTTTACAGATAGCTACTGCATATGCTTACGCCAACCCTGTGCCACACACATGGTTATAAGGGAGTCGATGAACTTAATAAAAAGTGGTCCATCAGTTGCAGAACTTAATCATTTTAGAACAAGTGCCAGGATGAAAGGTTGTGTTATAATTCAAAATCATACAAAGCTGGGGTGCGATATCCTCCCAATCCTGATGTGTCTAGTCCTCTGAGGGTTCCAGAGATGTTCTCCTCTCTTATATCACTTGCTTGTTTCAAACAAACATCAGTGTTGTTGATGACTTTCGTTAGTGAACTTCTCATTCATTATTTGCATTCAAGTTCACTGGGGGGAGCACTGACAACAATGGTGTCTGTTTGAATGAAGCCTGTCCTAGCAGAAGAGATTAACGTGTTGCTAAATCATTGGAGCCATTGGAGGACCTGCCAGACCAAGGGCAACACCGGACCCTAGGTACATAGAATTCTGTATTATAGTATAACTTATTAAACTTCCCCCAAAACTACATTTTCACCTTTGATTGGAATTATCCTTCAATATGCCACAATGGTATACTGTACATTACAAGCTGTATTTTAATCTGCAGTCCGTTCTTCAAAGTCATATATACTTCCCAAAGTAAAAAAAGTGTTGATTAAGTTTTACTTCTCACTCATAGTAAAATGCTTGCTTGTTAATAATGGTTTGTTTCTTGAACTGGTTCGGCAAATCTGTTCTAAAATTGGAAAATTACAATATCATTTAATGTGTTAAATGGCTAGTCAGCAACACTGTATCTCAATGTCATGCATGCCACTCTACAAGTCTGCAACAGTCTAGTCTAGTATTCAAAACACTATGTACTAAGCGTTTAACAGTATTACCCTGTAGTTTTCTGTATGATGTAAGTTAAAAATCATTAAGTGCTTAATGTTCACATATTAACAAATAACGCAAGTTCATTTTAGGGGATGCTAATGGTAGTCCAAGAAACTGATATGTGTCATTAGCTATCTAAGTACTTTTTTGTGCAAAGTTCCCAATTGTTCTAAAAGTGCTCTTCAAATTGCTTATTGAAACAAGTCAGACAAAATGACTATGCAGTGTTCCTGTGACACTACTGTGTATCTCCAGTGAGACCATGCATTTAGCTATTCTCTAAGCTGTGGCAGTCAAGTCCGGCACACCATCTGCTATCGCAAGGGATTTTAGTTATTTAATACCCATAACTGAAAAAAACATTTTTTTACAACTTTCAAAACACAGCCTTTTAATTTTAACTCTATATCTTTAGAACTTTCACAACAACAAAACTGTTGATGAGATAACAGTCAGTGTCCTAATTGTTTTCATTTGATTTTTCAATCTACATTCTGTAAGAGCTATATAATATATAGTATTATGGCCTCCATACCATTTAGAACCAATAAGTAGCTGCCAAAACGCAGCAATCCTGGGCATGAGACCTCAATGCTTTCAGTTTTCTGATTGGACCTCTATCAATATAACACTTTGTGCATACAGAACATACATAAACCTCCAGCCATAAATAGTTGTTTCCAAGACCCACCTTCTGACGGAACACCCAATTGTGACATAAGACCATATTTGTAATCAAATATTTAGGGGTATTTTTACTAAAAAGCCCCTCAATGAACTCTACAAATCGGGGGACCTTTTCCTATGACCACCTCTGGTAGGATGGACTTTGGTCATGGGAGTTGGAAATCCTTTAAAAAGAGGATGCAAGGGAGCTCCAGGTGAGTGTCACTTATTTCTGAACATGTCATATCTGAACAATGCCATATTTAAAGACACAAACACAGAATATCATCACAGGAACCTCATAACAACCATCAAGCATGGTGTTGGATAGATGATTAATTGGGGGTGTTTGGCAGCCACAGGAGTTTAATGCCTCACATAATGAACTCCTCTTATACCAGATCATGCTAGTGTCTGACCAATAGAGCTTGCATGAAATCGAATAATGGATCTAAAGGACCCGCATATCTACAGCGGGCTGAAAAAGAAAATAATTAGCTTGTGGAAAATCAAAGTCCAGGCCTCAATCCCACTGAAGTAGGACCTTAACATATGTGTACATAAACTAATTATCTCAAACATCAATGAATTAAAGCAGTGCTGTAAGGAGGAGTGGGCCAAAATTCCTTAAATATGAAGTTAGATAAACTCATTCAGTAAACAATTACTTTCATGTATTGCTGCTTAAGGTGGTTCTACAAAATACTGGATTATGTGATGTACTTAAGTTTTCACACATAGCTTCTTCATATTGGCTCATTTTAGGTGGAATAAATAAAGAGAAGGTAAAATCTGCTATGTGTTATTTGAAAGAATGTGAACTCTCTTTTTCACATGACTATACCTATATTTAGAACAAAGGATGGACTTGTGTTTACTTACTATGTACTAATAACTGATGCTGATAATTGTAAGAAATAATTCTCATAGTTAGCTTTCGCTAAGTTTGAAAAGTAACCAGAGGAGTTACCAGGAAAATGAATCATGCACACAGATACAGAGTCCTCCTTACATTTGGCCAACAAAATATTTCTCTACAAAACTAAAAACAAAGTAAGTTAGTTATAGAGGTGAGCTAATTTTAGCAGGAAATAAGTTTTACGCAGAACAAGCCATTTCGCGAAGGCACAAAGTACTGGCGACACAATATTCTAGTCCTTTGGCATTACGCAGAATGCTATTCCGCACAAGGGGCCTGATTCATTAAAGAAAGTAAGGCAAAAAAAAAGAGTAAGTCTTCTCCTGGGCAAAACCATGTTACAATGCAAGGGGTGCAAATGAGTTTATTATTTTGCACATAAGTTAATGTCTGCTTTTTTCATGTAGCGCACAAATAGCTGATAGCTTTATTTGTACACTGAAATTTAAAGTTCATCTAGGACATGTCCTATCCCAACTATAAATCTGCTATCACATTTTACATTTACATCCCCCTCTAATGTAACATGGTTCTGCCAAGATGCAAAGTTACAAAAAAAAATTTATTTACTTTCCTTAATGAATCAGGCTCAGTATGTGTAAATTTGCATTTCACAAAATGAATAGAGCCTACATGGAAATTCATTCTGCTGTAATGTGTGGATGGGCTGGGACTGGCATTTTATATTGGGCCAAATGCAGAACAAGTCACATTTTTCAGAGAACAGTTTTGAAAATGTATAGGCTACTCCAGGGTCACTACATACTCTAATGGAAGCAGGACCATTGTGCTCACAGTCAAATATTGGAATGTGGTAATAAGTGATACCTCCTTTGAAAATGGCAAAAGTAACAAACCAGTAACTGCGATATATATATTGTCAAAGACCCCCACTATCAAGGGGAAGGGTGGGGGGGGGCAACAATTTGTTCAGATGAGTATTTTGATGAACCAATAAACTGGCTAGGTGGAAAACCCTGGGGACTTAACGGCAATATGATGAATTATGCATTTCTTTTAAACTGCTTAGCTACTACTATTTCCATGGATTTCCTATTAACCAATATGATATAAATAAATTAGAAATGTAGCAAAAATTCTTGCTTTTGCCACAAGTGAATTTTTTTAAAGATGCCCTTTGCTCACTTGTTGAAAATGATTTTTAACTTGCACTTGGGTTACTGGCCATGTATTTATCACAGTGTACATGGACTGTTGTATGTAATATTGACAAAGGATGTCATTTGCCAAAGAATATATGTTCTGGATTATTAAATCCCCATATATAGGACTGTGATGTATTTGATAACCTTACAGGAATCCAGCTAGTGTACCTTAAGATGCCTATTGTGAAGACTCTTCCATGCACTGTGTGGATATGGCTTTCCTTCCCAGATATTCAAAGTTATGTTAATTATTATTATATTTGTGATCCTGCTTAGGAATGAAACTCTGTTCTTCATTTATGGATATTTTAATAAATTTAGAATTGATTTGAACCCCATTTGTATGTGTTACTGTATTTGTAGACACTGCCTTCTTAATCGCCCTACTTACCATCTTTTACTTATCTTTATTTTTAATCTTTTTTGTGAAGGCTTCTCACAACTAAGTTCAGCTACATGGTTTAATTACAATGCCTTTAATGCATTTGTTACACATTTTACCACAGTATCATAACATTATGCTATGTTAACATATCTTCCATAACTTTGATGTTATTTCACTTTTATGTTCACATATCTGGACTTACATCACAACAGGGTGTGATGTCAGGAGGTTCTTGGTACCAATTTCCAATATTTATGTTGGAGGTTATAGAAGTAAGTTGTGTGAACACCATGGGGTTTCTTAATAAAGGTCCTAATCTGAGGACCGACATGCTGATCCTATTAATACACTTTACCAACATATTTTAGAGGACCTGTGCAGTGTTGACCATAAACTTTTATTCATTTTTTGGATTTGTACACCCAGCCTTTGACTGTGTATATGTGAGTACCCTTCTCCACTGCATTAAAGTAGAAAGATAAAAAAAAAAGTCTTCATTATGTAGTTTGAAACCCAATACTGAGAGCGGAATTATCATATACAAGGGTAAAGTGTAAAATACAAAAGAGGATTTGTTCTATGAACAATTGAGAACTTGTCATTAATATTTAAATCAAACACATTTTGGTTAATCTCTGTAATTACACAGTTAGAACAATTAATATAAATAAAGACATTTGTAATATTACATGAAGAACAATAGGACATTTTAAACAATATTTAAGTGATGGGTAATTTGGATCAATTATTAGATTTTAGTATTTCACAAAGAATTATTACACTATAAGAATTTTGATTGTTTTTCACGGTCCCTCATTCTTATTACCAATCAAATCTAATCTATCATATATATTATAGGAGATATACTGAGTATTGCAAAAACTGATCCTTTCCTACCAGGAGTATATGCGATGTTAAATACTTTTGTGTCAAAAAAGACAAAAGTATTATAGGAGTGATACTTTTATTGGCTAACTAAAAAAAATTATTATTTTATTTTATACCAGGAGTATGAAATAAAAGTAAATATCTCAAATGTACAGTATATTCATATGCAACTGAAATGTATTTCATTAGCAATGCGAATTAGCAGATATTGCAAGAGATTAGCGATCCTTCCTGTAGAGTGGTACATTGTCATTTGTGTTACCAAATCGCAGGTCACTGAGAGACTAGCAATCATGCATGTAGTTCTTAATGTGACTTTGCCTTAATGTACAATCTTGTTTTATTGTACCAAAACACATCGCATCTGTTGATTTAGTTTTAAAAACTTCCTATAAATCACGATCAAAGATATCGTGCCAACAGATGATTATGAGATAAGGATCACAGATGTGAAGGTAAATTGTATAGATGTGAATGCTTGAATTGGCATGCTCATCGGGACCTTGAATCGTTGGTGAAATCATTAGAGCCATTGCATGTGAAGTATGATTGCATAAATATGAACCCAGCTTTAGAATAAATTTTCTGAACTATATATCACAGCTGATTTGTATTATGGAAAGGATGTAAAAGAAAAGAACGAAATTTGGAAAGCAGCAAATTTAAAATACAGGCTGTCTACAAGGAACTTTGAAAGCTTGAAGTAGGCAATATAGTTTATGCAGATGGAATGTATAAAAGAAGGATGAGAGTTGCTACTATATCAGCACATGTTGTGCAAAGTCAACTACAGATAGAATGGAGAGTTTGGACAAAGACCCAGCTAATTCAGCCAAACATTAACACTGACCGCCAGATAATAAGGAAATGTAATGGGGAAACTAAAGACAGACACATACAGACATTTCGGGTCCTTTAGTAAATTTGCTGTCAGCTTGATAAGCAATGTATTAAATAGATTTGGCCACTCACACACTAATTACACATTAATTAAGAGGTTTCTGATTTTGCATCCATCTGATATGAGTAAAAGAAAAATATAAAATTCTGCATTAAATACAATGGCCAACTGTAACATAAAATATATCCCCACACAACATAAATTTACAATGAAACTAACTGCTAGGGATAAATATAAAACCTAAATGCAAATCAATCTTGGTCTTGTACAGATCTATCCTGCGTTATATAATTTTCATTATCATTACAGATAGACAACGTGAAGAAAAAATGAACGATGCACGAAAGCTACATGCATATGCTATAATAGTAATGGTGACATGTGCCTCTTGATATTTGTGTGCAACTTCTATAGAGGAAGTTCTATTGTGTCTCATATAGAGTGTGTTTATATTGTGGGGCTCTCTTGCCACCGTTATTGCCACTGTACTATCTTCTCTACTGTAATATAAGGCAAATCAGCACAAGAGCATGATACAATGAGATCCTCTCCATAATGGAACATATGGCAACTCCTGGAGTTTAGGGATCTCCTGATAACTGGCAATTTTCATTTATTTTAAGTCCTATGTAAACTGAAGCTTCAGTTTAAAAATGAGCACAGGTTCTTTAACCAGGAGCTCTAAAGTCAAGCATATGACCTACTTATATTTATCTGTTTAACTAATGATGGCATCATGATCCCACATCAAACAAGACTGGAGCCAATATTTACACATGGCTTTGAGGATGGACTTAAGTCTTTACATGACAATTAAATAAACCTTTTGAGCTTTTTAAAGAGAAGTTTTAGACCATATTAAAAACATTGTGAGACAAAGGAAAGACCAGCCCATACCTACTGTAAATGTGGAAAAACATCCATGTAATAAATACATTTGGTTGCCTGTTTTCAGCAATTAGTTACAGTAATTTTCCTTTGCTCTTCGGTGCTCCTTGTTGGGACGCTCATAATTGAGACACCTGTTTAAAGGATTATTAAACTCAAAATACAAGTTGCCTTATATTAAAGAAAAACACTGTAACATTCACAGGTAAACATTTATAAGATTTAGCAATTTACAAGAGTTTAAGCTAAATAAGATAAAGATGTGATTGTGGGAAGTGTAATCCCTGTCTTCAAGACTGGGTCCTTCTCAGTCTAAAATGTCTTGTGAGCACTACTAGCTTGGATTATACAGACGCTATTTGTGTTTAGGTGTAGTTGTACTTTAAAATGTTCCAGCATAGTTTTCTGTGCTCCTGAGAAAGAAGCATGGCATGGGATCACATGTTTGAAATTCTTTCAAGGTATGAATATTTCACACTTTTTTGGGAATGTTACAAAATGCACTTTGGAACTAACTAAACAGTTTGGAGAAAAGAGTGGGGTCAGCTGTTTTCTACATAGATATACTTTTGTATTTACTCACTGCTGTGATATATAGAAAGCATTGACAATAAACAGGACATTTAGAAGAATAGAGCCCTGTTAGAAAATGGGTGTTTGATATAATAAACTATTTCACTTATAATACAAATAGAATGCTAGATCTGTCTAGATGAAGAAAAGTAAATGTTATTCAACCTAAAGTTCGAGATTGAATTCTCTTGTTGAGTAGGTGGGTTCATAATCCTCTATAAACCTCAAATTAAAGCCTGAAGAAGGTGTCACTATAACACTCCACGGGGGTTGCTAACTTGATTGCACCATTCCTTCCATTATGGTGGCCATTTTGGATCATGTAAAGGCCAGCAATAACTCTCTTACAAATATTAATCAATCAACACATTTATTTAGCAAAAAAATTAAATGTTATTGCTCAGTGACCATTTTCCAAAGTGTGTTTTCTCAACTTACATGTCTCTACTTATTCCATTATCTAGTGGGTTGTATGTTAGGGGAAGAACAATGCACAAAGCATTTGCAATATATGTTTTGTTTTTCTTATTTTCCCCAACAAGAATAGTCTAGAAGGATCCACGCTACCTACACATACCCTTCTAGATACAAATAGCTATTACTATATACTTCAACAGAAACCTATTCTGATGTATGAAACTCATGGGGGTATATTTACTAAACTGTGAGTTTGAAAAAGTGGAGATGTTGTCTATAGCAACCAATCAGTTTCTAGCTGTCATTTTGTAGAATGTACTAAATAAATGATAACTAGAATCTGATTGGTTGCTAAAGGCAACATCTCCACTTTTTCAAACCTATAGTTTAGTAAATATACCCCATGGTCTCTAATATAGATTATATCTGGATTTTTAGCTGTTTCTCGAATTTTCCGCAAAATATTTGCACATTATGGGGGTGGGGAAGGAGCAATACTTAGAACCAACCGTCAAAAAAACACAATTTCTTCAAAGATGTATCTGAGATTGAAATTACATTTACAGTCCTGTAGATACCCAGTTTTAACTCCAACTATGTATCTTTTGAATTTTACAATGCAGAACAAAAACATGTTCCATTAAAAAGCCCTGTCCTTTACAGACATTAATTTATGAACGCCCTTCTGGAGACGGCGTGATCTTGAAATGAACAGTCAAAGCAACGTGAATCCTCAGCAGTCATCTATAAAGTGATGTCCCCACCTCTTTTTCAGTTGAAAGTGTACCACCAGGAGGTATTGCAGCAAACTGACATTACAACACATATCAGTTATGAAAATAAACAGCATAAGATTTCTGTCCTTGCCCTGCCTGCAAGCCTTTTAGGATTAAAAAAAAAAAGGAGATGATAAAACATGTCTAGAACAGCTGGAAGCTCAAAGTACATTGTGGAGTGAATCAGATTTAATGGGCACTACCTTTTAATTTTTATTTTAAGTGTATGTATGTACATGCAAGCAGGACTGTTCACATTTTAAGCTCTAAAAGATAAAGGGGAAGTAACCTATTTAAACAAACTTTCCCCAAAGTAACTAAATAATGTTGGTCTTATTACTGGGACTGCACATGCGCCACACATAATATTTTCTAGACAAAGTATCCAACCATAGATCTACTGGGTTGGTCAGGTGCTATGTTCTCTCCCTGGAGTTAAACTATAACACAGTGATTTAGCATTAGGGGCCTGAGAAGTTTCTTCCATGACCAGGTTCAGGCTGTGTAAGAAAGGGAACTAAAACGAAGAAGGAGGAAGTGGATGCCAAATTGTGTTTATAGTTTATTTATATAAAATGTCAATTTGTAAAGGTCGTAAGGAAGGTGACACTTATAAATCCCTACTGTACATTAATTAGTAATTACATTGATGGTTGGCTAGGTGCAACACACATTTCACTAACACTGCTTTCTCTCTTTATGTGTCTTAGACAAGTGATCTGTTGCCCTAGCTCAAAACTAGTATGAACTCCTGAGGCTGAGAATATGTGTGTGACGAGCCTGTACTCACAGCATGTGGAGTACAAAATATAAAAAACAAAGGTAAAGTTTGGTAGCATTGCTGCAAATGTAAAATGTAATCAACTGTCTTTTTTTCATCATCTGTTTAATATCTGCACGTAAGGGCCATTCTGGAGTCTGCACATTTCTGTGACACTTCTAATTGAAGGTTACATTTTAGTGTACATCTTGTTCTTACACATTGCACACAAGGGAACATCAGCACATTAAGCTTACAAATAGGTCTTATTACTTTATAAAAGGGAAAATCCAAATAGCTAATTTTTCAGAAATGTGTTATAGAGACTAATACAACTATACTGTAATTGAAGCTCTTACCTCTTTCAGGGCAAATGCAGATTGAAATTATAAAACAAAATCTATGCAGCCACTGTTTAGTATAACAAGAGGCACTCTAGTGACTGTCCCTGAAATCCCACTCAGTGCTGACCTTTACCTAAAACATGTCCGCTCCTATCCCAACAAAT